>NW_022985693.1:131260-272560 GCF_902459465.1 Asterias rubens
GGGCTTTTTTTTTCAATGAATATATATTTTTTCTCCAATGTTCACCACGCGCCGTGTGTATGATGCAATAAATGCCCTATATCTTGGGGGTGTGTCGGTTCCACTCACTGACCTCTAGCCTCGCTTTGAAAATCCCCAGAGCACTAAGTTTAGTACGAGAGGAAAGCCCTTGAAAATGTCCTTCTAATGGTGCTAAACTTGTTAAGATTGAGCAATTATATGGGGTCAAATTTATCCGTCGAACATTTGATTTTCTTTGTGCACAAAAATCCCGTAGTGAGGCTTGTTGAGTTCGTTTCGGAGCACAGCTGCCTACTTGTCATTTTCGGCATCATGAACTTCGAAAGCCGCCCTAAAATTTTGAAATTTGTATGCAGGGACATGCCAGGATGATTCAGGTAGAAATTCTGTTTCTCTAGCATTTTTAGTTCCAGAATGAATCAAGAGTATAGCTGAAGGTTTTTATAAGTCCGGGCTTTTTTTTTCAATGAATATATATTTTTTCTCCAATGTTCACCACGTGCCGTGTATATGATGCAATAAATGCCCTATATCTTGGGGGTGTGTCGGTTCCACTCACTGACCTCTAGCCTCGCTTTGAAAATCCCCAGAGCACTAAATTTAGTACGAGAGGAAAGCCCTTGAAAATGTCCTTCTAATGGTGCTAAACTTGTTAAGATTGAGCAATTATATGGGGTCAAATTTATCCGTCGAACTTTTGATTTTCTTTGTGCACAAAAATCCTGCAGTGAGGCTTGTTGAGTTCGTTTCGGCGCCATCTGCCTACTTGTAATTTTCGGCATCATGAACTCTGAAAGCCGCACTAAAATTTTGAAATTTATATGCAGGGACATGCCAGGATGATTCAGGTACAAATTCTGTTTCTCTACCATTTTTAGTTCCAGAATGAATCAAGAGTATAGCTGAAGGTTTTTATAAGTCCGGGCTTTTTTTTCAATGAATATATATTTTTTCTCAAATTTTCACCACGTGCCGTGTGTATCATGCAATAAATGCCCTAAATCTTGGGGGTGTGTCGGTTCCACTCACTGACCTCTAGCCTCGCTTTGAAAATCCCCAGAGCACTAAGTTTAGTACGAGAGGAAAGCCCTTGAAAATGTCTTTCTAATGGTGCTAAACTTGTTTAAAATTGAGCAATTATTTGGGGTCAAATTTATCCGTCGAACTTTTGATTTTCTTTGTGCACAAAAATCCTGTAGTGAGGCTTGTTGAGTTCGTTTCGGAGCACAGCTGCCTACTTGTCATTTTCGACATCAAGAACTCTGAAAGCCGCCCTAAAACTTTGAAATTTGTATGCAGGGACATGCCAGGATGATTCAGGTACAAATTCTGTTTCTCTAGCATTTTTAGTTCCAGAATGAATCAAGAGTATAGCTGAAGGTTTTTATAAGTCCGGGCTTTTTTTTCAATGAATATATATTTTTTCTCAAATTTTCACCACGTGCCGTGTGTATCATGCAATAAATGCCCTAAATCTTGGGGGTGTGTCGGTTCCACTCACTGACCTCTAGCCTCGCTTTGAAAATCCCCAGAGCACTAAGTTTAGTACGAGAGGAAAGCCCTTGAAAATGTCCTTGTAATGGTGCTAAACTTGTTTAGATTGAGCAATGATTTGGGGTCAAATTTATCCGTCGAACATTTGATTTTCTTTGTGCACAAAAATCCCGTAGTGAGGCTTGTTGAGTTCGTTTCGGAGCACAGCTGCCTACTTGTCATTTTCGGCATCAAGAAGTCTGGAAGCCGCCCTAAAATTTTGAAATTTATATGCAGGGACCTGCCAGGATGATTCAGGTACAAATTATGTTTCTCTAGCATTTTTAGTTTCAAAATGAATCAAGAGTATAGCTGAAGGTTTTTATAAGTCCGGGTTTTTTTTTCAATGAATATATATTTTTTCTCCAATGTTCACCACGTGCCGTGTGTATGATGCAATAAATGCCCTATATCTTGGGGGTGTGTCGGCTCCACTCACTGACCTTTAGCCTCGCTATGAAAATCCCCAGAGCACTAAGTTTAGTACGAGAGGAAAGCCCTTGAAAATTTCCGTCAAATTGTGCTAAACTTGTTAAGATTGAGCAATTATTTGGGGTCAAATTTATTCGTCGAACATTTGATTTTCTTTGTGCACAAAAATCCCGTAGTGAGGCTTGTTGAGTTCGTTTCGGCGCCATCTGCCTACTTGTAATTTTCGGCATCATGAACTCTGAAAGCCGCCCTAACATTTTGAAATTTGTATGCAGGGACATGCCAGGATGATTCAGGTACAAATTCTGTTTCTCTACCATTTTTAGTTCCAGAATGAATCAAGAGTATAGCTGAAGGTTTTTATAAGTCCGGGCTTTTTCTTCAATGAAAATACATGCCCTATAACTTGGGGGTGTGTCGGTTCCACTCACTGACCTCTAGCCTCGCTTTGAAAATCCCCAGAGCACTAAGTTTAGTACGAGAGGAAAGCCCTTGAAAATGTCCTTCTAATGGTGCTAAACTTGTTAAGATTGAGCAATTATTTGGGGTTAAATTTATCCGTCGAACTTTTGATTTTCTTTGTGCACAAAAATCCCGTAGTGAGGCTTGTTGAGTTCGTTTCGGAGCACAGCTGCCTACTTGTCATTTTCGGCATCATGAACTCTGAAAGCCGCCCTAAAATTTTGAAATTTGTATGCAGGGACATGCCAGGAAGATTCAGGTACAAATTATGTTTCTCTAGCATTTTTAGTTCCAGAATGAATCAAGAGTATAGCTGAAGGTTTTTATAAGTCCGGGCTTTTTTTTCAATGAATATATATTTTTTCTCCAATGTTCACCACGTGCCGTAGGTGTATCATGCAATACATGCCCTATATCTTTGGGGTGTGTCGGTTCCACTCACTGACCTCGCCTCGCTTTGAAAATCCCCAGAGCACTAAGTTTAGTACGAGAGGAAAGCCCTTGAAAATGTCTTTCTAATTGTGCTAAACTTGTTAAGATTGGGCAATTATTTGGGGTCAAATTTATCCGTCGAACATTTGATTTTCTTTGTGCACAAAAATCCCGTAGTGAGGCTTGTTGAGTTCGTTTCGGCGCCATCTGCCTACTTGTAATTTTCGGCATCATGAACTCTGAAAGCCGCCCTAACATTTTGAAATTTGTATGCAGGGACATACCAGGATGATTCAGGTACAAATTCTGTTTCTGTACCATTTTTAGTTCCAGAATGAATCAAGAGTATAGCTGAAGGTTTTTATAAGTCCGGGCTTTTTTTTCATTGAATATACATGCCCTATATCTTGGGGGTGTGTCGGTTCCACTCACTGACCTCTAGCCTCGCTTTTAAAATCCCCAGAGCACTAAGTTTAGTACGAGAGGAAAGCCCTTGAAAATGTCCTTGTAATGGTGCTAAACTTGTTTAGATTGAGCAATGATTTGGGGTCAAATTTATCCGTCGAACGTTTGATTTTCTTTGTGCACAAAAATCCCGTAGTGAGGCTTGTTGAGTTCGTTTCGGAGCACAGCTGCCTACTTGTCATTTTCGGCATCATGAACTCTGAAAGCCGCCCTAAAATTTTGAAATTTGTATGCAGGGACATGCCAGGATGATTCAGGTACAAATTATGTTTCTCTAGCATTTTTGGTTACAGAATGAATCAAGAGTATAGCTGAAGGTTTTTATAAGTCCGGGCTTTTTTTTCAATGAATATATATTTTTTCTCCAATGTTCACCACGTGCCGTGTGTATCATGCAATACATGCCCTATATCTTTGGGGTGTGTCGGTTCCACTCACTGACCTCTAGCCTCGCTTTTAAAATCCCCAGAGCACTAAGTTTAGTACGAGAGGAAAGCCCTTGAAAATGTCTTTCTAATTGTGCTAAACTTGTTAAGATTGGGCAATTATTTGGGGTCAAATTTATCCGTCGAACATTTGATTTTCTTTGTGCACAAAAATCCCGTAGTGAGGCTTGTTGAGTTCGTTTCGGCGCCATCTGCCTACTTGTAATTTTCGGCATCATGAACTCTGAAAGCCGCCCTAACATTTTGAAATTTGTATGCAGGGACATACCAGGATGATTCAGGTACAAATTCTGTTTCTGTACCATTTTTAGTTCCAGAATGAATCAAGAGTATAGCTGAAGGTTTTTATAAGTCCGGGCTTTTTTTTCATTGAATATACATGCCCTATATCTTGGGGGTGTGTCGGTTCCACTCACTGACCTCTAGCCTCGCTTTTAAAATCCCCAGAGCACTAAGTTTAGTACGAGAGGAAAGCCCTTGAAAATGTCCTTGTAATGGTGCTAAACTTGTTTAGATTGAGCAATGATTTGGGGTCAAATTTATCCGTCGAACGTTTGATTTTCTTTGTGCACAAAAATCCCGTAGTGAGGCTTGTTGAGTTCGTTTCGGAGCACAGCTGCCTACTTGTCATTTTCGGCATCATGAACTCTGAAAGCCGCCCTAAAATTTTGAAATTTGTATGCAGGGACATGCCAGGATGATTCAGGTACAAATTATGTTTCTCTAGCATTTTTGGTTACAGAATGAATCAAGAGTATAGCTGAAGGTTTTTATAAGTCCGGGCTTTTTTTTCAATGAATATATATTTTTTCTCCAATGTTCACCACGTGCCGTGTGTATCATGCAATACATGCCCTATATCTTGGGGGTGTGTCGGTTCCACTCACTGACCTCTAGCCTCGCTTTAAAAATCCCCAGAGCACTAAGTTTAGTACGAGAGGAAAGCCCTTGAAAATGTCCTTCTAATTGTGCTAAACTTGTTAAGATTGAGCAATTATTTGGGGTCAAATTATTCGTCGAACATTTGATTTTCTTTGTGCACAAAAATCCCGTAGTGAGGCTTGTTGAGTTCGTTTCGGAGCACAGCTGCCTACTTGTCATTTTCGGCATCAAGAACTCTGGAAGCCGCCCTAAAACTTTGAAATTTGTATGCAGGGACATGCCAGGATGATTCAGGTACAAATTCTGTTTCTCTAGCATTTTTAGTTCCAGAAAGAAACAAGAGTATAGCTGAAGGTTTTTATAAGCCCGGGCTTTTTTTTCAATGAATATATATTTTTTCTCCAATGTTCACCACGTGCCGTGTGTATCATGCAATACATGCCCTATATCTTGGAAATGTTGGGGGTGTGTCGGTTCCACTCCCTGACCTCTAGCCTCGCTTTGAAAATCCCCAGAGCACTAAGTTTAGTACGAGAGGAAAGCCCTTGAAAATGTCCTTCTAATGGTACTAAACTTGTTAAGATTGAGCAATTATTTGGGGTCAAATTTATCCGTCGAACTTTTGATTTTCTTTGTGCACAAAAATCCCGTAGTGAGGCTTGTTGAGTTCGCTTCTGAGAACAGCTGCCTACTTGTCATTTTCGGCATCAAGAACTCTGGAAGCCGCCCTAACATTTTGAAATTTGTATGCAGGGACATGCCAGGATGATTCAGATACAAATTCTTTTTCTCTAGCATTTTTAGTTCCAAAATGAATCAAGAGTATAGCTGAAGGTTTTTATAAGTCCGGGCTTTTTTTTTTCAATGAATATATATTTTTTCTCCAATGTTCACCACGTGCCGTGTGTATCATGCATTAAATGGCCTAAATCTTGGGGGTGTGTCGGTTCCACTCCCTGACCTCTAGCCTCGCTTTGAAAGTCACCAGAGCACTAAGTTTAGTACGAGAGGAAAGCCCTTGGAAATGTCCTTCTAATTGTGCTAAACATGTTTAGATTGAGCAATGATTTGGGGTCAAATTTATCACGTCGAACATTTGATTTTCTTTGTGCACAAAAATCCCGTAGTGAGGCTTGTTGAGTTCGTTTCGGAGCACAGCTGCCTACTTGTCATTTTCGGCATCAAGAACTCTGGAAGCCGCCCTAAAACTTTGAAATTTGTATGCAGGGACATGCCAGGATGATTCAGGTACAAATTCTGTTTCTCTAGCATTTTTAGTTCCAGAATGAATCAAGAGTATAGCTGAAGGTTTTTATAAGTCCGGGCTTTTTTTTTCAATGAATATATATTTTTTCTCCAATGTTCACCACGTGCCGTGTGTATCGTGCATTAAATGGCCTAAATCTTGGGGTGTGTCGGTTCCACTCCCTGACCTCTAGCCTCGCTTTGAAAATCACCAGAGCACTAAGTTTAGTACGAGAGGAAAGCCCTTGAAAATGTCCTTCTAATGGTGCTAAACTTGTTTAGATTGAGCAATGATTTGGGGTCAAATTTATCCGTCGAACTTTTGATTTTCTTTGTGCACAAAAATCCCGTAGTGAGGCTTGTTGAGTTCGTTTCGGAGAACAGCTGCCTACTTGTCATTTTCGGCATCAAGAACTCTGAAAGCCGCCCTACAACTTTAAAATTTATATGCAGGGACATGCCAGGATGATTCAGGTACAAATTCTGTTTCTCTAGCATTTTTAGTTCCAAAATGAATCAAGAGTATAGCTGAAGGTTTTTATAAGTCCGGGCTTTTTTTTCAATGAATATATATTTTTTCTCCAATGTTCACCACGTGCCGTGTGTATCATGCATTAAATGGCCTAAATCTTGGGGGTGTGTCGGTTCCACTCCCTGACCTCTAGCCTCGCTTTGAAAATCACCAGAGCACTAAGTTTAGTACGAGAGGAAAGCCCTTGAAAATGTCCTTCTAATGGTGCTAAACTTGTTTAGATTGAGCAATGATTTGGGGTCAAATTTATCCGTCGAACTTTTGATTTTCTTTGTGCACAAAAATCCCGTAGTGAGGCTTGTTGAGTTCGTTTCGGAGAACAGCTGCCTACTTGTCATTTTCGGCATCAAGAACTCTGGAAGCCGCCCTAAAACTTTGAAATTTGTATGCAGGGACATGCCAGGATGATTCAGGTACAAATTCTGTTTCTCTAGCATTTTTAGTTCCAAAATGAATCAAGAGTATAGCTGAAGGTTTTTATAAGTCCGGGCTTTTTTTTCAATGAATATATATTTTTTCTCCAATGTTCACCACGTGCCGTGTGTATCATGCATTAAATGGCCTAAATCTTGGGGGTGTGTCGGTTCCACTCCCTGACCTCTAGCCTCGCTTTGAAAATCCCCAGAGCACTAAGTTTAGTACGAGAGGAAAGCCCTTGAAAATGTCCTTCTAATGGTGCTAAACTTGTTTAGATTGAGCAATGATTTGGGGTCAAATTTATCCGTCGAACATTTGATTTTCTTTGTGCACAAAAATCCCGTAGTGAGGCTTGTTGAGTTCGTTTCGGAGAACAGCTGCCTACTTGTCATTTTCGGCATCAAGAACTCTGGAAGCCGCCCTAAAACTTTGAAATTTGTATGCAGGGACATGCCAGGATGATTCAGGTACAAATTCTGTTTCTCTAGCATTTTTAGTTTGGGGTTCAAATGTATCCGTCGAACTTTTGATTTTCTTTGTGCACAAAAATCCCGTAGTGAGGCTTGTTGAGTTCGTTTCGGAGAACAGCTGCCATAGTGGAGGTTGTTGAAATCGTTTCTGAGCAACCCCGCCTACTTGAGCTTTTTTCTATCAATAAGTGTGCAAGTCGCCTTAAACCTTTAAAAAATGGACGCATGAACATGCCAGGATGACTAAGGTACAAACTGCATCTCCCTAGCATTTTTGGTTCCAGAGTTATTCCAGAGCGTTGCTGAAAGTTTTTAATTGTCCGGGCCTATTTTTTGAATGACCCCCTTATTGTTGGTTGGAATCCTGACTGCGCCGTGTCTTTGTATACGTTGTATACACGCACAGTGTACGTCAATTTCTATTGGGTGCCTGCTCGCGCCGTCGCATCTGGCCCCACCTTTAAAATCGTCAGAGCATTAAGTTTTGTACGAGAGGAAAGCCCTTGAACATGGCAATCCTGTGGTGGTAAAATTTTGAAGATTGAGCATGATACTGGGATCGAAATTACCCGTTGTACATTTTGTTTTTCTCTCCGACAGCTCTGTGCACAAAACTCCCATAGTGGAGGTTGTTGAAATCTGGCCTCAAGCGTCGCTTTGAAAATCCCATGATTTGGGGTCGAATTGACCCGTTGTACTTTTGATTTTCTCTGTGCACAAAAATGCCGTAGGGAGGCTTGTTGAGTTCGTTTCGGAGCACAGCCGCCTACTTTTAATTTTCGGTATCAAGAAGTCTGGACGCCGCTCTAAAACTTTGAAATTTGAATTCATGGAAATGCCAGGATCACGCAGGTACAAACTGCGTCTCTCTATCGTTATTAGTTCCAGAATGATTCAAAAGCATAGCTGAAAGTTTTTATAAGTCCGGGCTTTTTTTTCAACGCATATATTTGTTTTCTCCAATAATCACCACATGCCGTGTGTATCATGCATTAAATGTCCCAAATTTATAGGGTGTGTCGGGTCTACTCCCTGGCCTCTAGCGTCGCTTTGAAAATCCCCATAGCACTAATTTTTGTACGAGAGGAAGAAACATGGACAACAACTTTGAAAATGGAAAAGAAACTGAGAGTCACAGAAAGAGCAATGGAAAGGATCATGGTAGGAGTTACAAGAAAGGACAGGATCAGAATGAGGACATACGAAAGAAAACTAATGCCAGGGACTTGATACAGGAAATAAAAACAAAGAAATGGAGGTGGGCAGACCACCTTGCAAGACGCCATGACAAAAGATTGACACATTGCATTGCGGAATGGACCCAAAGAACACATACGAGACGTAGAAGGGCCCGGGGTGGACGATATCACAGAGTTTGGAACCGTCACATGGATGAGACGCGCACAGGAAAGATCGAGATGGAACAATGATGAAGAGGCCTGCCTCCAGCCTGCACTGGAGAGACATAGGCTGAATAGAATAGCGGCCGAGAGGCAAACGAAACAGAACAATGAGCTGTGTGAATATTGTGTTCCAGTGAGTGCTCCACATAGTTCCTCAGTACAAAACACGATTGTCATGATAAAGGTGGTCAAACGACACGGGGAACATTGATATGTCCCCCACCCTTCGAAAATGGGGTGGGGTGGATGGGGTACACGTCCCTTCCACTATTTCAAGGGGAAGGAGCAAATCTGTCAACGATGGAGCAAGCGTGTGAGAAGCCTTTACGGCTCGGGGTGCGGGCCTTAAGGGCCCGGGAAAAGTTTGCATTTTAGATGCTCTGTGATGCAATCTAGGGCCAATTTTGAGGGGGGATATTGTGTCATTCTTTGCCCACAGGATTAATGCTCATAGGGACACAGGGTTTCGTCTTACACAGTGCAAAACTTGGGCTTCATGATAAAGGTGGGGGGGGGGGGCATTTGATATTGTGTCCCCCACCCTCCAAAAGGTGGGGGAGATGTCCCCCTGCCCCACCCCCCCCGATTGACGCCCATGAATCGAGCGTTCATGCACTGAACCTACATAATATGCAGCATGAATATTCACGTATTATGATTGATGCGAATACCCAACGGCCAAACATTTCCCATTTCCTTCATGACATGCACTTATACTAAGCTTGTAATAAATGGCGAACGTGTTCCGTCAACCAAGGGCTTTAAATTTACTGCAAAGACTGTTTTGCACGGGGCGGACACAACTGCATATACAAATGTGTCCGGGAGGACACACTGCATTATGCAGCAGCGTCCAGGCGGACACGATTGCATATGCCAAACCAACTTTCCGTATGGCGCCACCACTTTTTCACTAATTTTTATAAAAGGGATATCTCATTCAGGTAAATTAAATACTATTATTTCATATCGAATGAAAAAGTGGTGGCGCCATACGGAAATTACGGAAATAATGTCCTCCGGATAGTATTACATAGAGGACATAATTGCATGCGACACCGACCGTAAGGCTCGGGGGACCCCGGAATACCCCAATAAAATAGAATTCAGAAACGAAAACTGAAGTCAATATGTCAATGCATTTTTTGTTTGTTTTTGTTTTTAATGAGCGGGGGACTTCTAAATATTGTTTGTGTATTTTTGAATAATATTCAAAATATATTAATAAACTATGTACAATTTAGCGTTGGTTGAATAGGACTTTTATTTAAATGTACTGGGGTTCACCCTCGTGACACCCATCGGCTCTGTGTCCAATAATGAGTAGAGGACGCCCTCAGTTATTTTCAATGTCGCAGTGCATATGATCACGTGACACACAGGCACATTGCACCTCCGCCATTTTTAAAGAACAAAATGAATGGACCATTCGTGTACGTCTCTCACATTCCTCTCCAGCAAATTCAAGGTTTTACCGTTTACTGAGTTTCAAGGACACATCTACACCACAACAAGTTCATGGTGAGATACTAGTTTGTTTTTCACAACGTTCACAACGATGTTTTCGTTGTAAAGGAATTTGAACCTGGGAATTTAGGGACATTTTGGGCACTACAGTACCCCTACACTCACATGTTTTCGACCCCAACTTTGATTCCCGTTTACCGAGACAGACTGTGCAAGCTGCACCGGTGACATAAGCTCTGCTGTTTACTCGCGGTCTGTATTTTCGTCAGGCTTAATCATGCTGAGAATATGTTTCCTGTGGTAGGTTATGCCCAAAAATCAAACATTTATAAAAATGATGAATTTTTGGTAAAATAATAATAGCTCACTAAAGTAATAATATGCACTAGCGGGATGCCGGGCTTCGCGCGGCACCCCGCTAGATGAGGCGGATTCTAGTATATACAAATATTGTGAAAGGTAATGTGGGGTAAGGGAGGTATTCTTACAGGAAATAATCATTTTGTAGGATTAGAAATTGTATTTATGATCGGTATGCAATAATTGTCATTTGATAATGTTGAGCGTGCACAACATACATGTAGTTGTGAAACATCGCCCCCCCCCCCTTCACCTTCTCTCTTGCGTTCTTCAACTAAATAAATTGGTGTTTGTTTCTGGAATACAGCTTTAATATTTGGGAAGGGTATACTTGGCAATGATGTAGTTGCGATAACGTAACCCTCCTCCCGACGGCCGCCAGGCCGGAGGGTTACGAGTTTGTTTTGAGCGGAAACGGTTGATCTGGTCCAACACGTACAATTTCGATTGCAGTGCGTGTGCGCGCTGTCCGTTTGCTTTGCACGCCGTTCACTCATAATGGCGCACACGCACAGGAGGCAGGAGCAGGAGGGATGTTTTTTGTTTTACCCATACCACTGATGTATGAGATAAGCACTCTACACTCAGTGCTTTCCAGAGTTCTTTGAACAAAAATCAGAGGCAAATTGCTTGGGTGGGTTCGAATCCCACCCAAGTAATATGCTTGGATTTTCTTTTTTCAACAAAATAATTTTTTTTTTTATAAAACAGAAGTTGTAAAATTTGCACTTTGCTTGTATTGCAGTAAAAGCCGACCTATCCAAAGAGATATATCTACATTACATGCAAGACTGCTGAACTAACTCTCCAATGAAAGGTAAATTCCAAAAAACATTTAAATGAACAAGTTACAGAATTGGTTTTGCTAACAAAACAGTTGATGGCAGTGTAAGCACTCTATGTAATACACCATAAACATAAACTGACAAACCTGTAGAAGTTTGAGATCGACCGACCATCTGGGTCACGAGAAAATAGTGAAAAACTGATTACACATTTTGCATGACATCGATGGAAGAAAAAAATAAATTAAACGCTCACTGAACAATAAACTCCAAACGCGAAATAAGATTATTTATTTCTCACCAAATATGACATTTCAGTCATAAATATTTCAAGGGATGTTTTCTTTAACTGTCATCATCATTAGACCGTGTAAGTTTGATGAAAATCTCTGACCTTTATGATTTTGTTTCTAACCAATTCTGTTAAGTTCCTTCAATAAAATGGTGTGTCTGTCTGTCTGTCTGTCTGTCTGCCTGTCTGACTGTCTGTCTGTCTGTCTGTCTGTCTTTATGAGCTTCCCATCAAGGGAACTCAGCAAACTCCTACAAGAGAATATAAACACCAAGCTAGCAAAGTTGAAATCTCAAACAAACATTGATTTATTGTCTATGATTATGAGTTGCATAAATCGAGATATTAGGGACTTTTCGTTTTCGACGACGGATGGTTCTGCGACGGTTGTTCAGCTAAACGTTGTCGTTTTCAGCACAACGAAGATTCATCCCAAGTACTGTCATAGAAATTGAGGGACGACCGTCCTCAAAGCCGACGCATGCGCAGATGACGCCAAATGTCATCTTTACCGTCGCAGAACCATCCGTCGTCGAAAACGAAAAGTCCCTACTGTGATTCAGTAACCATCAATACAACCAGACAACATTTATTTCCACCAGACGACGATACTTATACTAGACATTGTGAAATCAGCTTTTGAGTTGCAAGTCATGTAGTAACCACAGGACCATGGTGACAGAATTTTCACCCAGTTCCAAATTAAACTTTCTGGTAACTTTAGAGAGTGTCAGACATTATGCTGGTACATAAATCTATGTCAGAAAAAACATGAGCTGTAGTATGTATCATCATCATCCGGCAAAGACTTGCGTCTGTGGCCACCTTATCCCCAATATTGTAATAATCCAGTGTTTAGTTTGTAAAACTGCTGTTTTTTATCTAGGGATTTAAATCCGAGGGCAGAGGTTCATATTGTGTTTGAAAAAATCCTTCTAGCATTAGTGAGTTGACAGTCCTGTCAAGTTTTTAAAAGTCACTTTATGCTATCTTATGAAAACATCAGCATCTAGTCATCAGGACACCCTAGATGTTTATTGTAGGACAATCCAATAAATTTTCTTAAATTTTGAAAACTATTCTAGATGTGTTCATGGTGTTAGTGACATGTTTTGGTCTTTTTCCCTTTGTTAAACAAACAGTTAACATTTTTGTAAATAAGTGCACTATTGTAAGCAGGCACAATTATGCGTTTTTATGCGCTACTTGGCGATCTTAGGGCCTTTGTGGTGCGTCACTCGAATTGTTTGGAATCCGGAAGTACAAAGCATGGGAAATTCCAAACTTAATTGCGAAAAGGGACTTGGACACATGCACGTGGTATGTGGGGTCTCAGCTCGGCCGGTTGTTTCACAGCTGGTGGTTGATCTTAAAGGTGCATCATCTTCCTCAGCGGGTAGGATGCTCTGGTGTTATCACAATTACATGTATGGTTGACCAAACGGGTTAGTTCCTAGTCTAGGCCATGGGACTAGGGACCGCGTCTCGGGAGTAGGGGGTGCCCCCCTCAGACGGGGGCATGGACCTGGGCGCTCTGTAAAAAGAGTGCAAGGGACCTGATGATCTCCTAGGCCTGTTTTAGGGACGTCTTGTAGTGTCGGGGCTGGTATCCTGGGACCTGCACGTGGTGGCCCTGCTTTTAACTAGCCTTACCAGGATGATATGAGCAAAATTCAGAAATTAATTAATTAAACTGCTTGCAATGGTGCACTTATACAACACCTTACACTTTACTTTCATGAATTTAATATCCAATGTAATACAGGCACAACTTTTCAGGTCATCAGCTTATTTCCTCTTTGTGTTTTCTCAGCTGTACTGACTAAAAATAAATTAAAGTACATTGTTGTGCCAGGCATTTACTCTTTTGCTTAGTAAATTTTGATTGCATACCTGTTGCAGTGCGATTGCTATGAATGAGATTAGCATATACACCTGTAGTCTTGTTTTGTGTAAACAAATTGCTCAATAAGTTTATATTCATGTGGAGTCTGTGTTTTTTTGTAGCTCCTGGTAAATGGTGTTTATTGACATAAGGGGTTAAAGGCAGTGGACACTATTGGTAATTACTCAAAATAATTATTAGCATAAAATCTCATTTGGTAACGAGTAATGGGGAGAAGTTGAAAGTATAAAAATTGTGAGAAACGGCTCCTTCTGAAGTGACGTAGCTTTCGAGAAAGAAGTAAGTTTCCACAAATTTGATTTCTATGCCTCAGATTTCGAATTTGAGGTCACAAAATCAACCATCTGAAAGCATACAACTTTGTGTGACCAGGGTCACAGGGTGTTTTTTTTTCTTTATTATCTCGCAACTTCGACGACAAATCAAGCTCAAATTTTCACAGGTCTGTTATTTTTTGCATAAAAGGTTGAGATATACCAAGTGACTGAAGACTGATCTTTGACAATGAACCAATAGTGTCCACTGTCTTTAAACTTGTTCTTTTGACTGATTTGGGGCCATTTTTATTTTTCGGCCAGTTTTTAAAAATGGGCCTTTTTGAGCCAGGATTTTTTGTTAAAAAAACTGCAAGGGGTTAAACTTGTTCTTTTGACTGATTTGGGACAATTTAATTTTTCGGCCAGTTTTTAAAACTGGGCCCTTTTGAGCAAGGATCTTTGGTTTAAAAAACTGCAAGGGGTTTAACTTGTTCTTTTGAATGATTTGGGACCATTTTATTTTTTGGCCAATTTATAAAAATGGGCCTTTTTGAGCCAGGATTTTTGGTTTAAAAAACTGCAAGGGGTTAAACTTGTTCTTTTGAATGATTTGGGACCATTTTTTTTTGGCTAATTTATAAAAATGGGCCTTTTTGAGCCAGGATTTTTGGTTTAAAAAACTGCAAGGGGTTAAACTTGTTTTTTTGAATGATTTGGGACCATTTTGTTATTTGGCCAATTTTTTAAAATGGGCATTTTTGGGTCAGGATTTTTGGTTTAAAAATCTGCAAGGGGTTAAACTTGTTGTTTTGAATGATTTGGGACCATTTTATTTTTTGGCCAATTTTTAAAAATGGGCCTTTTTGGGTCAGGATTTTTGGTTTAAAAATCTGCAAGGGGTTAAACTTGTTCTTTTGAATGATTTGGGACCATTTTAATTTTTTGCCAATTTTTAAAAATGGGCCTTTTTGGGTCAGGATTCTTGGTTTAAAAATCTGAAAGGGGTTAAACTTGTTCTTTTGAATGATTTGGGACCATTTTATTTTTTGGCCAATTTTTAAAAATGGGCATTTTTGGGTCAGGATTTTTGGTTTAAAAATCTGCAAGGGGTTAAACTTGTTCTTTTGAATGATTTGGGACCATTTTATTTTTTGGCCAATTTTTAAAAATGGGCCTATTTGGGTCAGGATTTTTGAATACGGCCAAAGTGCCATAAATTTCAAGCCGGGGAGGCTAAGTTCTACCGCACTCAAGAGGGCGCTATAGTAAAAAAAAATTAGGAATTTTTGGATGCTGAGTACTCACGGCCACTAGAGGGCGCTATAACAAAAACTGTTAGGCACTCAAAAATGCATGTTTTTTGTTATAGCGCCCTCTTTTGACTAAACTTTACATGTTTTGCTGTAAAAACTGCCCTAATGAACCCCTCTCCGATCCTGCACCCAAATCCATCCAGTCAAAAAGGCTCATTAAATTGGCCGAAACTTAAATTGGTCCCAAATCAGTCAAAGGGACAAGTTTAACCCTTTGCAGATTTTTAAACCGAAAATCGTGACCCAAAAAGGCCCATTTTTAAAAATTGGCTGAAAAAAAAATGGTCCCAAATCAGTCAAAAGAACAAGTTTAACCCCTTGCAGATTTTGAAACCAAAAATCCTGACCCAAAAAGGCCCATTTTTAAAAATTGGCCAAAAAATTAAATGGTCCCAAATCATTCAAAAGAACAAGTTTAACCCCTTGCAGATTTTTAAACCCAAAATCCTGAACCAAAAAGGCCCATTTTTAAAAATTGGCCAAAAAATAAATGGTCCCAAATCATTCAAAAGAACAAGTTTAACCCCTTGCAGATTTTTAAACCAAAAATCCTGACCCAAAAAGGCCCATTTTTAAAAATTGGCCAAAAAATAAAATGGTCCCAAATCATTCAAAAGAACAAGTTTAACCCCTTCGCATTTTTAAACCAAATATCCTGAACCAAAAAGGCCCATTTTTAAAAATTGGTCAAAAAAATAAAATGGTCCCAAATCATTCAAAAGAACAAGTTTAACCCCTTGCAGATTTTTAAACCAAAAACCCTGACCCAAAAATGCCCATTTTAAAAAATTGGCAAAAAAATAAAATGGGCCCAAATTATTCAAAAGAACAAGTTTAACCCCTTGCAGATTTTTAAACGAAAAATCCTGACCCCAAAAGGCCCATTTTTTAAAATTGGCCAAACAATAAAATGGTCCCAAATCATTCAAAAGAACAAGTTTAACCCCTTGCAGACTTTTAAACCAAAAATCCTGACCCAAAAAGGCCCATTTTTAAAAATTTGCCAAAAAATAAAACGGTCCCAAATCATTCAAAAGAACAATATTAAATAAAAAGACAGACTCAACATGAATATATAAACTTATTGAGCAATTTGTTTACACAATACAGATGTATTCATGACAATGCACGTATTTTTTTTTCTCAACTTCTCTCAAACGCCCTTTTCCTCTCTTTTATTATTTATCGTGAGAGCCAAAGAGTGAACTCAAACATTTTTTTTTCTGTTGACTAGTTGCAACAGGCATGCAACCAAAATTTAATGAGCAAAAGAGTGAATGTCTGGCACAGCAATGTACTTTAACCTATTTTCAAACAATACAGCTGAAAAACCACAATTAGAGAATTGATGACCTAAAAAATTGTGCCAGTATTACATTGGATATTACACTCATGAGAGTAAAGGGTAAGGTATTGTATAAATGCACCATCGCAAGCGTTTAATTTATTTGGTTCATAATTTTGCTCATATCATCCTGGTAAGGCTAGTTAAAAGCAGGGCCACCACGTGCAGGTCCCAGGATACCAGCCCCGACACGCCCGGGAGATCATAAGGTCCCTCGTACTCTAATTAAAGAGCGCCCAGGTCCATGCCCCCGTCTGAGGGGGGCACCCCCTACTCCCGAGACGCGGTCCCTAGTCCCATGGCCTAGACTAGGAACTAACCCGTTTGGTCAACCATATTTGTGATAACACCAGATGATGCACCTTTAAGATCAACCACCAGCTGTGAAACAACCGGCCGGGCTGAGACCCCACATGCCACGTGCATGTGTCCAAGTCCCTTTTCGCAATAAGTCTGGAATTTCCCATGCTTTGTACTTCCGGATTCCAAACAAGGCCCTAAGATCGCCAAGTAGCGCATAAAAACGCATAATATGTGCTTGCTTGCAATGGTGTACTTATTTACAGAAATGTTTTAAGTAGTTTAAAAACTTAATTGAAAAACACCATTAAAACATGTCAGGCCTAATAACACATCTAGAATAAATGAAAAAATTTAAGACAAATTACAGGGTGGTTCATTCGTAACTTGACAATGAACAGCTATAGTGTGTTCTAATGACTAGATGCTGATGTTTTCGTAAGAGTTGCTCTCCTTGTACTTTGTAGCCTTCAGCAATGTCAGTGGAGCCGATTCCCTCTGCACTTGATTTTGGGGAACAGCTGAATCTCTGGCTCTGAAAAAATAAGTTTACAGATAGAAAGTTGTGTGGATGCCAAAAAGTTAAATTAGCAAAATACCCTGCAGAGGTATCAAATCTGGCTTAAAAAACAATGCATAATGATAATTTGCAATTTGCTTGCCATTTCGATTTTGTGTAAAATATACATCAGATTCAGGTCTTGACTAATTTGCTTTTAAGGAATTTACCTTTTACTAGAGAGTGCAGTTCCTTAATCAAAATTGAAAGCAGAAACTCACCAATTCCAGAAGTGACAGATCGTTGCTGTCCAATGAAGGCTCCACATTGACAACAGGAGTAGAGGTCTAGGTTTAGGCTGAAGCAGACACCGATGAACTCATGCATCGTGGTGACCTTAGCAGAATGCCCCGATGGGCCGCGATTCTGCAGCTTAGGTATACCCATGGAGCTAGCTCCATGGGTATACCAACCACCGCCTTCGATTTTGGGGCGGCGGAAATACACTTTGAGTGGCAGGAATTCGCATTCACAAACAAAAAAATTTAAGCATGCACCAGACAGGAACACATCAACAAACTCATGCAAATTGCAAGCGAAAATATAAATCACAGGAAAGGAAGCAGAAAGGTGTTTAAAGTTTAACAAAACTGATTTTCTTAAGCACAAGAAAAAAAAGGTAACACTAGGACTGTTCAAATAACAGTGAAGTGTATCTTGCCATGTGGAACGTCGAAAGCCTTCCTGTAACAAAACAAACAGTAGATGTAAAATAATTAATTACTTTCAACTGAATTGCTTTCACTTTAGAATTTTTATCAAAAATACTTGCAGAACACCAACAGTTTAGAAAAACTACTCCAAGAAACTTATGCGGATCCAGTTTATTTTCAGTGTTGAATGTCTTGATTTGGATCAAATTGATATTTTCCCTCAAACAAGTTTCAGACTTACAGAGAAATGTGGCACATAGTGGCCCCTTTGTATTTTCCAAAGTTCTAGAGTTATTTTTATGAAACTTGCCACAATTGTTGTACATATTACAACTTGTCCTTACTTGATATAAGACTAGTCTTTACTCTTCGTGAAATCCACCCCAGGTGACTAGCACTGCCACTTTCTTTGGAAAAACACGTGGAAAGTTTGTAGTAAAAAACGAGACACAATATATTTTGGTAGTGGGGATCATTTTCTTGTTTTTGCCAGCATGTGGCATCAACGTTTCTATATCCTCTTCTTATATGTCACTCCACAAATTGGTTGTACGTTATAAGATTGGAATGAGACCCTACTGGCCCAAAGCCTTAATCCTTCACTTTGGACACTGGAGAAAGTATTGGGATTTTAGGGTTTCAATTAACCTGTTTACAGAGAAGGTAGTTCTTTATGCCAAGATGTATGATGATAAGTGGGGCTCAGACATTCATGTTGACATGTTGAACTTTTGGAGACTGGAGCTGCAGGCAGGAAAATGAAACAAAAACATGTTTTGTTTAAAAAAAAATAATAATAAAAATCTGACAGTTATTTCATTGTATCACCACTAAAAGTTTTTTTTTTACAATCTAGAAAAAAATAAAAATAAAACAAAGGTATTTTGTGCTTACTCTCAATTTTTCTTGAAACAATACAACCTTGATTAATAATGAGGAGAGCGCAGAACCTTTATTAGTTTAAAACGATCTCTGCTTTTCACCCTTTCAAAAGACTTGTAAAAGAACTGCTGGATCCTTACCAATATTAATATGTCTTGATTAAAAAATGTAAGGAAAACTGTTATTAAATATCTTCAAATTTGAATTAAAATATGTATTAAAGGAGTAATTTAGTAAAACCCGGTGCCTCATCAATGTGATTTATCAATGTGATTTACTGTTAAGTGGAGCAAACAGCTTTAGGCTGAAAAAAAACAAACAATATATGTTATGTACTCCAGACATTTGTTGTTATTTTTTGGGGGTGGCTAAACTATCACTAAATGTATAACTGGGTTGGCACAAATTAGCCCTTTGTGGTAAGGTTTTACAAAATCAACAGGTTTACAAAATCAAACAAAGGGTTTTTACTAAAGATTTGTTGTACTTTTTGAAGTAAAGGCTGCCAGTATGCAATCACTGGTTGGCAAACATAACAACTGTGCCGCGGCAATTATTTATATTGAACCTGTCGTGTCCAAGTCATTAAATTCATTCAATTTATGGTTCATAACAAACAAATTGCAAAAAAAGTTGCAGCATCGACCTATTTGAAAGTAGATTTACAGTAAAAATTGACCATGTGTGCACTTTCCACAAGTTTCGTACAGATTTGTCTACAACTATGCAAATAGTGTGTGAATATTATTTTGTTAACGCACATGCAATTATTTTTGTTAGAATACATTAGCCCAAAAGGTTAGAATAGCTAAGAATGTCTGGAACTAGATGTGGCCTTTGTGTGAGTGTGTAGTGAAATGGAATTGAGTGGGCCAGAAGGGTGAATGTCGTTTGACCAAGAAACACCCTGCATGCATCTCAATTTCATAAAGCAGTTCAACAACAAAACACTGCTTAGCAACTTTGCTAAGCAATAAATGAGCGGGGCATCAGTTGCTACAATGTAAATTTTATAGAATTCTGGCTGGTAACCAGTCTCAAGTAACACTTTTTCTGCTTACAGACTTTAAGATATTGGGCTCTGATCTATGACACTACATGCAGTGATTTCACCTCTCTCATGAATCATCCCATTTGCTCATTAGCAGTGCGAGACAAAGATTATTGAGCCTACTGGCCCAAGTCCTTCTGAATCCTTCATTTTGGATACTGAAGGAATTGGGATTGTAAGGGTATCAATTTACCTGTTTACAGAGAATGTTGTTCTTGATGCCAGGCTGTATGACGAGACTGGAGCTGCAGGCAGGCAAACAAAACACACCTTTTCGTTAAAAACATCTAGCGATCCCACAAAGTCATTTTGTACAAGAAAACAGACGAGGAGAATCTCCTAAAGAGAAGATTGAAATTGTACCCAGTCAGTTTGCCACATTGTTTACAATTTGGTATTCATAAGTTTTGGGGTCTTTCAGGCTTTTTTCGTCTCAATTTTTGTTTCCACTTTAAGATTGACATTCTCAATGGCGCAGGGTTTGTAGTAAGACCAAAATACATTAACCTGGAGGCTGTTGATTCAAATCTTGTAATTTGTCTTTGTTCAACTGAACAATTAAAAAAAAACATACATGGTTTGCATCATGTACAATTGCTTCTCATTCCTAGATTTTGTGTAATGTTTACATCAGGCCTATTGATAATAATAATATGCTTTTTAGAAACTAACCTTTTACTAGAGAGAGCAATTCCTTCAAGGGACACCCTGCCTTGGACCGGAATAACAGGGAAGGGGTCACTGTGGTGACCCCCTTTTTATTTTCCCACTGTTTGGGGAACTATATAAAAAAAAGAAATTGATGACAAACTTTGTTTGGGGGTTTTCACTTCAATTCTTTTAAAAAATGGAGACACCCAAAGGTACAGAGTGAAAACAAAAACCAAGATGATGTTGCATATGGTGGCCATCATATTCCCACAATGGATATAACAGGTTAACACTCCACTGCCACTTTCTTGGGAAACACCCAAAGAAAGTAAAAATGGGTGGAAAGTTTGCAGTAAAATACCACAATAACTGCTATTTTGTCCACAATATGACCCTGGATACTTTGTTGGGTAAAGTCAGAAAGTTTGTTGGTGGTAAGATGTAGCAATAAAAACCTATGAACAAATGTGGTGGAGTGCACCATGTGCCCCCCCCCTACAGATAGGGTTTTAATGTAATTAAGAGTTGTCATTCCAAGGTGGAATAGATGCAAAATGAGCAGTAATTCAGTAGGAATCTTCACCAGCATGTAGCCTCTATCCTTCTATATCCTCTTCTACGTCACTCCATACCAACAACTGCATCAGATTAGAGTTTGAGAACCTGTAATGAGGTTTTGGGGCCTACATGGCCCAGTCCTTATAAATCTTTCACTTTGGATACTGAAGGAATTGAGACTGTAAGGGTTTCAATTTACCTGTTTACAGAGAAAGTATAGTTCCTATGGTCAGACTGTTCAATGATTGGGTCTCAGCCTTGTTGACATGTAGAGGTTTTGGAGACTGGAGCTGTAGGCAAAGGAAACAAACACACCTTATTAATAAAAAGTACTATGTGCTTTTGGAAGAGACGTTGTAGGCCTAAATGAGCAACTGTCATTTGAGCCTACTGGCCCAAGTCCTTCTGAATCATTTACTTTGGATACTGAAGAAGGAATTGAGACTGTGAGGGTTTCAATTTACCTGTTTAAAGAGAAAGTAGTTTCTATGGTCAGACTGTTCGATGATTGGGTCTCAGCCTTGTTGAGGTACGTGATTTTTAAAAGGGCTTCACGGCAATTCGCTGGGGCATCACGGCACTGGCCGCTGGTGGCCGCTGTAGAGGTCGAGGCCTGGTCATTTGAACCTACTGGCCCAAGGCCTTCTGAATCATTCACTTTGGATACTGAAGAAGGATTTGAGACTGTAAGGGTTTCAATTTACCTGTTTACAGAGAAAGTAGTTTCTATGGTCAGACTGTTCGATGATTGGGTCTCAGCCTTGTTGACACGTAGATGTTTTGGAGACTGGAGCTATAGGCAAAGGAAATAAACACACCTTATTGTTAAAAAGTAGTATGTGCACTCAGACAATAAATGGTAAAAAGATGTTTGGTAAAAAAAGTTATGTAAGAAACTACCTAACTTAAGTAAAACACGGCCAAAAATATATACTGATTTGTAATGTAAAAAAATATATACATGTTTTGAGAGTAAGTATTGCAGTTAATCAAAGTTATGTAAGATTTACCGAAGTAAAGAGAAACTTTACCGTAATTTTTGGATTATAAACCACGGTTTATATGTTGATTTTGACATTTTTTTGAACTCCTGCGGTTTATTCTCCGGGCGGCTTGTAAGCCGACGTATAAATATTTAAGAGAAAAAACGGCATTTTTTAAAAGAAAGATCGTTTGTAAAATATTCTAATTAATGTTTTTTGTTCTTAAACGAGAACAAAAACCTGCCTGTGTGATGACAAAATCCTGTTGAAAATCCCACCACAATTGTATTCCATGTTTCCTTTGTAAAACGTTTATCAACCGCCCTCAGCTCCCCCTCTCAGCGCAACTCGGGTTAGACTAGACTGGTGCCCGTCTATTTATCCTAGCGATCTCTACATGCTGACGTCAGACATTCAAGCTATACTCGTGTCTCAGCGAAATAGACTCGTCCCCTGTCTATTTATCCCACGATCTTTATATACTGACGTCAGACATCCAGGCTACACTCGTGTCAGCCAGCGGTTTCTTCAGCTCAACCACGCAAACGCAACAGCAGAATGGTGAATGGACGTACGCAAAGAACTTTGCCGCTTCGGGGGGATCAAACAAAACGTGTTCAACCTGCCCTGATTGTTGAGTCCAGTAACATTGGGAATTTTGTTTCCAGGCGGCGCAAATGCGAGGGCGTAGCGCAACCCGTCGGCGAACATCGCTCAATACGGTGCCACCAACATCTGTTGTGCAATCTCTAGATTGAGCAGCGCAATTAACAGATTGCTAGCTTTACGAACTCGCGTGTGTGTACATGTGCTTAATGTGCACGCTGCTGGATACATTACTCCACACACATGCTACGTCCGTCCGCCCGGCCGTCCGTCGTTGCAATATCTGTTGTGGATCCTCGTTGTGGGACTACAATAATAAAAGGGAGGGAGAAACACCGGCCCACCACTTTTCTTTAATTCCCTTATTGAAAGACCCATTTCAACCTTATTTCCCGTCTACTCCGATGTTTAATAAAAGTGAATCCCCTGTCCTTGTGATTACGCAAACAATAAGGTAGCGCATTTTGTTTCATTACCACCGCTATACAATAAAAGTGAGGGAAAAACTTTAGCCGTCCCCATTATTATTTCTTTTATATTTTATAAAGGAATTTTGCATGTTTAAAAAATGTTCCTATCTACATTGTAAACAGAAACAACACTCATAGACAATACTCTCGTTTGTGTTGTGGTAGCCCTGAAATAGACTGTTTGGTTTTGGTTTTGTCTATTTTCTATTTAAACAAAACGGAAGGCAAAGGATTCCTTGGATATAAATCTTCGCACTATTTCTTTATCACTCACTGCTTCTGCAGACGAATCCTATGTTAAAACGATGGTCCACGCACTGTCTGAAGTTAGTTTTTATTGCAACAAGAACTCACTTACCTACAAATAAAGTAGGATTTAACTTTGTCAATTTTAAAAATTGTTATTGGATTTTTTCAGTATCACAATAAACGTATTTTCAGTTGTAACTTCATCAATAATTATCCAACACAAACAATTATGTGGTCCCGCAAAGGGGGTGCTGCCGGCTCACAAAAATAATGCTATCCTATAATAGATCATTTCAATTACGATCAATAGTGTAAACTTCAATACATTTCAACTTTAATTACGACGCAACTCCCACATTGCGGCAACTATACAAGACTGACTGGAGTGACTGATGTGCCGCCCGCCTGTCACTGCACATCGCCACAAAGCAGACGCAAACAAGCACGGCCCCTATGTGTTCACGCATGCAGTGATTGGTCGTTTGATGATTGGCCGTTGTTGATTGGCCGGTGATAGTTCCATTCATGAAATCTTGGCTAGACTTCGGACGGATCGAGTAGAGCGGCTGCCCATTGTACAACGGGGAGCTTGAACGTTTGACCCACGCTTTGAGGCTCGGGGCCAAGTCTAATCAAAGGTGAACAACTTTTGTCAACAGAGGGCGATGCGATGCAGGGCAAAGTTCAACTATTTCTCGGTGTGCGTTGTCGGCCGATCTTTGATTCACGGAGAGTTTGTTGCAAAAGAAGTTTCAAACATATGGTCAACACAACCGATCATCAAATCGCAAATTCTTGAAAAGGGTTGTTGATGGAAAAAAAATATAACTCAGGACTGATAGTGTGAGATAAAAAAATCACCTGTAAAGCGGCAGGTTTACGTACTTTACTTCCGTGTTTTGAGGTTAGTTTTTTCATGGTTTTTTTTTTATTTTGATCACGGTTTATACGCCGCGCGGCATATACGCCGACACCTAAATATTTTTTTGTATATTTTGAGGAAGTGCGGTTTATACGCCGCGCGGTTTATAATCCGAAAATTACGGTACATGGCATTGGTAGGTCTTACAAGGAACTGTGAAAAAAATCCGGTGTTTACATGCAAGTTATGTTTTCCCCGCGTGTGCGCACGCGCATGTCTGCGTGACAAGTTGCTAACGTCTCAGTCCATGCAGTCATGTCGTTCGTGCTCGGCGAGCAAAAGTTACAAGAATGGGGATTTGTGCCCCTAGGTTGTTTTACGATCTACAGCCATATCTACTGATGCGTGTCGTATTATTTTTTGTTAGTTTTACAACCATTAAAATTTGGCCTACATGTTTGCCATGAACTTGAAGATGTATACAGCGCTATAATGCTGATATAGCAAGACAACATGTTGCAACACATTACAACACATGCTCACTTTATAGCGCTGCAGACATGTTCACGTTTATGGCAAACGTGTAGGCCGAAATGGTTGTAAAAACTAACAAATAATAATACGCAAACATCAGTGTCTGTATATGACTGAAGATCGCAATATTTTTGAGAAACTCACCTTTCAATACGTCCATCAAGGAGCAAAATCCCCATGTTTGTAACTTTTGCTCGACGAGCACGAACAGGCAGTAAGGCCTTAGGGTCGTGTTAGAACAAATTCAAACGTTCAGACGGGAAAAGGGTACAAACAACGGTAAAAAGATGTAATTTTGTACGACTACAAACAATCCAAGTAAACATTTTACCTAAACAAACGGTAAAATAATAATAATTACACAGCTATAAGGTAAATCAAAGTTTTTGCCCACTGAAGAAGGAATTGAGACTGTAAGGGTTTCAATACCTGTTTACAGAGAAAGTAGGGTCAGACTGTTCGATGATTGGGTCTCAGCCTTGTTGACATGTAGAGATGTTTTGGAGACTGGAGCTGTATAGGCAAAGGAAACAAACAC
Organism: Asterias rubens; assembly: GCF_902459465.1. Classification (NCBI taxonomy): domain Eukaryota; kingdom Metazoa; phylum Echinodermata; class Asteroidea; order Forcipulatida; family Asteriidae; genus Asterias; species Asterias rubens. Next base: position 156,622 of record NW_022985693.1, read on the forward strand.
ACCTTATTGTTAAAAAGTAATACTTCTCATACTTATCGTAGCACCACAAAAGTAATTTTGTACAATTAATAAAACAGGGCCCAATTTCATGGCTCTGCTTACCGTAAGCAAAGAATATCTTACGGAAGCAGGAAATTCATCAAGTGAATTTAACAGCCTGCTTAGCAGTGACTTTTGGCTTGTGCACGTAGGTACTCAAGGTTACTAGGCATCTTTGCTTACACAGCTAGTGCAGAAGTTTGGCGCTTAGCAAGCAATCGAAGAATGGTGATCAAGGTGATCCCTGGAGCATTCTATTTTGATCCCATGTGGTGGGATACAGTAATTGAGGATACTTTCCTTGACAATTACAAAAAGTATAACCTGCCTTTAATTTTGACTACAGCTGAGGTGATTAAAAGGGAAGGTATATGTGAACCGCTCTAACGGAATGAGGAATGTCTAGTAAAGTCTCATTACGTGTAATCTGACACCAAACATAATCATAACAAAGAAATAATTAAAATTATTGAAAATTAAACAAAATATATTTTTGTAGTTTTAGGTTACTTACTATATTCTTACCTTTTCGTCAACAGATTAACAAAGATGTAAAAACAGACGATTTCTGAGCCATGTTTTTGTCCTAATTATCAAAAAATGTTTGTAAATAGACTCCCAATAGACAAAAATCGCCCCTTTTGAATCCGCGATAGTTGCCCAAAGCACATCGCAATACCGCCACCAAGAGCTCTTTTTGAAGCTAGTGACCTCATTTATCTGAATATGCATTAGGTCAACACGTTAGATGATTGCATTGCTTGTTACAGGGGTGAAAAGGAAACCTGTTTATCAGCTGACCTTTCATTCATAAACATTCGCGTCGCGAGATTAGTGTGGCGCCACACTGAAGCGTCTGTTTATCTATGTAGCGAGGCTAGTCACCCGACCCAGTGCTGTTGCTAAGTGATGTCATAGCTAGCTTGGTTCCACTGTGCGCGCAACATACGGGAGCCCCTCACGTGTACTACATGGTCGTAGTACACAGTGTGACACGGTACACGTAGCGAGCCAAGCTATGGCGATTGTTGGCACGCGGCCATGTTTTTAATCCAGTGGAATGTTTATCGAAGTTCGGAAAACCATGGAAAACAGTGTCTGATTTTCATCAATATTTCGGGTTTGTTTAAGGTTGAATTACTCCAAACCCAAATAATTCTGAATGCTGATGGAATAATCTTTCAGTAATACTTGGTGTGGGGTGAGAAGTTTCACTAAAATCATGAGAAACATGCACGGGAAAATTGCGAATGAAATCTGTCAATGTACATGTACGCTCGGGATGCGACGCGGGTAATGTAGCTGTATAGTCCCCAGGGAATACGTGATGCTTTGCACCCAGCCATTACGGAACAAACTTGCATTTACGTTTGGTAAATAATCTTTGGTTAGAAGCCTATGTAGACAGCAGCTTTGGATAGTTCAAAGCATTTTGAGAAACGTTTAACTTCAATGGGTAATGTGCTTATGGTAAATATAATCTTTTAAGCCCACAAGTTTGCAGTTACGCTTCTCACCAAGTTACCAATTATGGGGCAATTTTTGTTTTTCCTAAATTTTTTGGGGTAAAAATACAATTATCCACAATTTGATATTATAATATTTAATAATCACTGATTTGTACACTTTTACATCTGTCAAATCAATGTTGACAAATTGTATTTCAATTCGTACTTTACTCCAGTGTGTACAAATAATATTCAAAATAGTGTGTAAATATATTCATAAAGTTGTGAAGACATTTGAATAATGCAAGTAGCAGTTTGAATTAGCCCAGAAAGGTATAAGAATAACCAAGTATGTCTGGAAGAAGCCTTTTGTGTGAGTTGTGCAGCGAAGCACAGGTGAGTGGGCATGGAGAGTTGCAAGTGCCTAGACACCAAAGATTATATAGCGCCGCAAGGCACAAGATGCGGAACTCGGGCTGGAATGTGAAACCTACTGGACGCCATTTCGGCAAGTAACTATTTTGATACAACAATAGACCTGTGCAGATCAGTGCAGACAATGACCATTCCTATCAATGGGAAACAAAACATTCACTTGCTGAAATGGCGCCAATGCGTATTTCACGTTCCAACAATAGATAAAGCTTCAGTTCCGCATCTTGCGCCTTGAGGCGCTCTATAATCTTTGCTAGACGCACACCATACTAGTCTTTTGCTGCAGTGGGACGTGGTCTATAATAAAACAAGAATGGGGTAACTTCACTCTGCAATTTTTAACTGTTGGGCACAAGGCTCCATGAAATCTCCTTGGGATTTGTTCTACAAATAAGCCATGGTAGACTAAGATGAACTTGGGAGGTTGTGGCCAACATTATGTGATAGCAAGGGAGCTCATTAAACAGCAAACCAGTAAGTTAATTTGCTTTATTTTAACAAATTTTGTTCAAAAATGAAAGTGGAGATCCTAAACCATGCAAATGTGTTTAAATTTTATCACAGTATGTTTATTTAACCCTTTGGTGGACAGATTAATGTTATTGTTTTAACTGTAAATTAAAACAAACAATGCAACTCATTTATGGTTCTTGGTGCTGTAGGCATACCTGGTCAAAGCCATTGGACACTTTCTATTAAAAGTTCACAGATTTACAAACAACTTACAGGGTTTACAGAAGGTAATGGTGAACGACTTCCCTTGAAATATTGTTCCATGAAATGCATTACTTTTTGAGAATACATTAAAACAATTTCATTATCAATTAATTCTCGATATATCGAGAATAGCAGATTTATTTTAAAAACATGTCACGACCGGCGAAACGTGTGGAAACAAGGGTGGGTTTTCCCATTATTTTCTCCCCACTCTGATCCAATTGAGTCTAAATTTTATATATAAATTGTGATACACAATAAAATAATAATAATAACAGTATTTATAAAGCGCCAAACTGCCAAAGGATACAAGGCGCTGAGAAGGAAAGAAGAGGGAAAAGACAAAACAAAGATAAAGACGACCAGCTACGAAGAGGCAAAAAGGTGGGTTTTGAGAGCACGTTTGAAGGCTGGGACACTGTTAGAGCTTCTGGTTAGGGTAGGCAGAGAATTCCATAGTCGGGGAGCAGCAATTGAAATGCCCTATCACCTGCAAGTTTATGGGTTTTGTGAACTGAAAGGGATTTACCAGTAGTAGAGCGAAGAGAGTACGAAGATGTCTGGAGTGAAAGGAGAGAGGAGAGATAATCCGGGGCACAGTGATTGAGGGATTTATATGTGTGGACCATTGTACGGAATTGAATGCGTTGGGCAACTGGAAGCCAGTGTAATTGCTTGAGAAGTGGAGATGAGTGAGTGAATTTGGGCAGCTTAAAGATAAGTCTGGCACAGCGGTTTTGGAGCCGTTGAAGGCGGGAAACATCTTTCTGTGAGCCTTTGTACAATACTGTTTTCCAATGTTGTGCGATTGCTTTAAGATACAGATCTGAACCAGTGAAATTATTTTTAGCCAAGGAGATAACATGTAAGAATGCGAACAAAGTAATATAAGCAACGATTTAATGTAAAAATAACCATGGCAATGGATTATACTGCAGTTTTGTAAACAAATCCATGGCAGCAGGTTCTGTCCGGACTAGAATGCCTCCACTGCGATTCATGTGAGTGTCATTGGTCATATAGTAACCATTGTTTACCATACCATAGTCACCCATCACTTAATTTGTCTTTTCAATCAGAATCATTTTGTGATAATTTAAGGTATTCCTGTGCTTCTTCTGGTCCAAAAGGAGACGCCATGTTGAGATATTGGTCGCTTTTCAGTGCGAAATCACACAATTTAAACCAAAACCATAGAAATAGAACCCGAAGAACGCTGAGTGTCTCATTGTGCGTGCGGTTTCGTTGTGAAACCATTTTTATGCACGCGCACACGCCATTTTCGTAACGCGTGTATGCCAAAATATTTTGCCATACAATTTTGCCATACAATGACATCATCATTGACCAATGAAAACACTAGAAATGGTCTATGTGCGCTGACATCTTGCCATTTTGCCATACGCGCGTGTCACAAGATGATAATTTTGCCATATGCGCGTATTGTGCGGTATTGATACGCCGCACCCAGAGACGACACAGAGGGTGGTCGAGCTCAGCGTTCTCCGGGTTCTATTTCTATGACCAAAACACATTCAACCATGTTTTTCTTGAAATTTGTCAATAATGCCCCCTATTAATTATCATAATAAACAAATTTGATCAACAATGGTTATAAACAACTGAATGAGGGCAGTATATACGTGGGTTGTAGTTTTAACCGATTATCACAGGCCAATTTGAACATGTTTTTGGTGGGCCCTAGCGAAAGCCTTGTGCACTTAAGAGTTGAGTAATTAACTGTTGAACACTGTCAAACTTTGTGAAAACTGCGCAGGGAGTACAAACAAATTCGTAATGAGTGTCTGTTTATTGAAAATTTATCTCGGTCAAACATTTTGTGCAGCAAGTAGTTGTTTTTGGCCCCATGCCCGCACTTTAATATACCATGTAAAAATTGGGAAATCTCAGTGTTTGTGGCAACGTAAAAGAGGAAATCACAACATGCAGTGAATTTTACCAACATAGGGTGTCAACTGCGAGATTTAAAAAGTGTAACAATTTGAATTTTGTTCATTGACACAGAATGACAGAGTATAATCATGACATTTTCCAGGCATCTTCACCTTGTTGACACATCATGGGCTCGAATTGGTGGTTAAAAGAAAAAAGATACGGTAATAATTACTGTTTTCCGAAAACATTGGCAATTATTGACAATCAACTTCACATATTTATTTTGATTTGTTTTTATGCATCATGTACATAAATTAACTTTTTAAGGGAAAACACAAATTTCAGTTATACTGGGCAAAGTTTAATATAGCTGTCTGAACACAGAGAATTGCAGAAAAAGAACCATTTATGGCATGTTGGCTAAAGTAACCAGTTTCTGTCAGGCATGATTTTTCTGTACATATAGCAAATTTTTAAGCTTACACTGACAGGCTTTATCAAATTGGGCAGTTGTCAAGCAGAAAGTACTACTTGACAAATTTCTTTGCTAAGCAAAAATTGAGTGGGGCACCAGTCAAAACAATGTTAACTTGTCATGGAGTGGCTGATATTAACTTGTTTCTGTTTAGCAATACTTTTCTGCGCCAGGCTTTGAAAATGGGCCCACATGGGCGGCACAGGCCACAGCTCCAACTTCTTCTGGAAATGTGTTTTAAAATATGTTTTTAAGATATAAAGAGCTAAATCGTTATGACAGTATACATGTCAAATTATTTTAACAATTTTCGGCACAATATTGTTCTTATTCAGTGACACCAGGGCCCAATTTAATAAAGTCTGGTCATTGCTGGGTGAGTACAAAAACTTGCTAAGCACAAACAAATCTTGCTTAGCAGGACCAGGAATACCAGCTACTTTTCCAACAAAGTTTATATTGTTGTGACTGGTGCTACACCAACTATTTGTTTAGCAAAGAATTTTCTGCTAACCGGCTTTATGAATTTTAGGCTCAGTTTCAAAACAAACTCGCTTTGGACGGGTTGTCATGGACGATTGTGCAAAAAGTAAGTTTTCAAAACTCAGCCTCCAAAAGTTTTAAAAACAAAGACTATAATAGCGAACTCACACAAGCGGAACACAGTCCTTCTTTTCTAAGGGCCCGTAGCACTTGGGCATGCTTTTAAACGAATTTTAGTCGTGCATAATACGTTTCAATTTGGAGAATTTCGGACGACATATTCGGTAATTCTAACCTGCACATTTCAACAATGTCGTCTGCGCACCGAATAATTGAGTCAACACTTGTGTTTTTTTATTTTACTTTTCGGCCTGCGGGTTGTGTTGTAAAATCCAACATTTCTTCAAATTCTGCGAATGAAAATTCTTTGCAGCACTTTTATTTTCAAGACAAAAAAAATCTCAACTCACCATTACACTTTTGTAGTAGTTTGAACTCGGAAATCCGGTAAGAAGCTGAATTTCTTGGAGATAAAAGACACGGAAAATTTTCAAAGTCCTGCATTTTTTCTTTGAAATGTGCAAATCATGCAGATTTTCACCTACGACCCCAGCCGGCGTCCTCCGTCCAGCCCCCAGCCAATCAGCAACCAGCTTTGACATTTGCATAACAAAGCCGGACCTTCTAGAATTTTCTTGCCCAACTTTTGTGACCATATTAGGTACTAAATGGGCGGGCCCTGCAAGAGTTGAAACTATTTATTTTAAAAGGGGTGATCGGGTACGTCTTCTTGCATGGGGTAAACTCGTGAAATTATTAAACCAGTGTTTACATGGTGAGATTATTATTGACTGATAATTAAGTGAACAATGACCCTAGAAGAAAATAGAACACACAGAATAATAGAACTGAGATTTGTTGTCTTAAAGGTATGGATAATTTAGAAGTTGATCAATACCACCATACGCTGAGAAGTAGGTATAACACCTGTTTTGATAGACACGAAGTGAGAAATTAAACATTTATCAATTGGATTATACTATATGTATGGTTTCAATATCCCAAATAATTTTATTTTTCCAAGACAGTTTTCTTCGCTCTTTACATATAATTACTTTTTTAACAGATCAATCTTTAGTCGCTATCTGCCAATTTCCCAATTTGTTTTCGGGTAATTTCGTCAGTTTCTTTTCACCCCGTTGAACTCGACTTTTCCCTGCCATTGATCCCCATTATTATTATGGAAGGATACCCTTCCCCACGTGGGTGACCCAACCGTACGTTTCTCTGTCCCTACCAAGTAGTCTGTACACTTTCTATACAGCCTTTTGTTAAGTTGTATTAGCATCTGAGAAGTTTTTGTTTTACACGTGTTTGTGACATACGATCGAAACATGGGACTGATTTCATAAATCTGATAAGCAGAAAAAAAGTACAAAAAAATGAAACAAATTTATTTGCTAAGCAAAAATTTAGTGGGGCACCAGTCAAAACAGTAACCGTTTCTGTGATTAGCAAGATTTTTTTCTTCGTAAAACAAAAGCTAACTAAAAACTAGGTCAAAGATCTACTCAAGTTCAAGTTACATGACCCCGACGATAGTTGATTATTTATTTATTACTTTTATTTATTTATGTAAAAACAATATTATTGAATGCCGGATTAATGAATACTCGAGAGTTCCAAGACTCCTCGAAATTGATTTTATCAGAAAATACATTCAAATAAACTTTTTTTTATTAACGGCCGTGTTGATCCCAAGAGGGCGCAATACCGAGGTATGTGCACTTTCATAGACCTTTTCGCAAATACCGGGGCGCGCGCGTAAAGCTAGGAATTAGGTGCATTGTGGTCTTGCTGGTATCCAAATTTGATCCATATATATCCCACAATGCACCTCATTCAACAGTCTGCGCGTGCGCATTGGTATTTGCGATAAGGTCTATACCTAAAAGCACAACCAAATGCTTACCAGAATAAGGTTACCAGTCAAACTATTACGTGAGATGTACAATTTGTTGTGACTGGTACCCTGCTCATTGCTGCCTAGCAGAAGACATGGGCTTTCTCATTGATATTCCTTGCCAAAACAAAAAAGGGTCGATTTTTGCCTATAATCGATTCCATGTTTTGTTATCTTTATGCTACTTTTGCCTATCGATTAGCGTTATGTTTTAAAAATTTAGTGTTCTTGAAAATATCGACTTTGGTAACCGGCTTGTGTTTCGGTTACTTCTATTATTCGGAAATCGGTATCATTGGGTCTGTTCTTCGCGCGCCAGACTATTTCCAACGACGAGGCGAGTATCGATGCGTAGTGAGCAATTTGAGGCCGAGGTAAATGTCAATTATTTCTTAATTAACCACCACTCTTCCTTCTAAATGAATCGAACATATCTTCCGATATTTCTCATTTGAAAAATTCAACACATCTTTGCATAGGTTGTAATACTTCAACAAATTATGAGTTAATGTTTTAGGTAAGCGCGGATTCACTTTTTAAAATGGCGATGTTACCCGCGCCGTATAGCCTATGTTACACACGTTACACTGCAGCTATGCTGTTTCAATTTCCGACCCATACTTTCAAAGTATTTTTGCTTTTTTTTCTAGAGATATCAAATGAATCTTTAAGTTTAAAGCCAAAAACAGACACGTAACAACAAACAAAAGATGTCAGAATCACAAAAAATTACCACCCTCCCAAAAATAAAAAAAATATCAACCATCAATGTCAACTCAAAATACTCAATGACTATCAAATAACTAAAATTAATTAAATAGAATGAATTAAACAATAGACAGAAAAACTTCCAGAATGTTTTGAGCAAATTACCAGCAGCTGAGTTCGTTGGTCATTCTCCATCAACTAACGTCCGTCGATGCCGGTTTTTTTAATAACCGATCGGCGATATATCGAAAATTCAATATCGAGTTTACTCGATATATCAAAGGATGAAGCCAACTAAAAACAGTTCTAAAAAATAAAAAACCAAGATCGACAGTTTAATAATTGGGTTTATATTTGGATAACTTTCCGTATGGCGCCACCACTTTTTTCACTCATTTTTACAAAAAGGGATATATCATTGAGGTAAATAAGATACTATATTATTTCATATCGAATGAAAAAGTGGTGGCGCCATACGGAAACTTTTCCTTATATTTAATGGTTTTTTGCCCCGCACGTTTTTTCTTCTTCTATCAACAAAGAAAAGACGTGATTTCGTTGCCGCTTCTGCTCGCTAGGCAAAGAGAGAAAGTCTGTCCCTGTATGATTGACACCATGTCCAAAAGGCATGCTCCTGTTTCCGGTATAGTTTGTTTACACACAAAGGTACCAATATCATATGCGGCTAAAACACAAACTTCACAACTCTCCTCGTACAGCAGACGTTGTACACTGTTAATGCACAGTCTGGCTCCATGTGTTTTTACACGATTCTCCTCGTACAGCATACCTTCTACACTATTTTCTGCACAGTCTGGCTCTGTTGGGCCTTATTGCTTGTTGTATAAGGGAATGTGGGGCCGGAACCAGATGAAAAAGGGAAAAAATACTCGACGGCAATCTTCAGTTTTAATTTCCGTATTTTTTTCAGCTGAAGAACTGCATGCCTGTTTTTTGCATGTTTTTGTGACATCAAAGTTTTCGATATGAGCAAAAAAATTTGGTCAATCAAAAATTTCAATATGTTGATATGATTAAAAAAAGTGTCATCAGCGATTTGGATGTTGAAGAAACATCACTTCTTTTTAGTGTTTTCGATGTATCGACGGACGTTATACTCAACTAATGTCAAAAGTGGCATTATTGAGGCCTGCCTCAGCCAAAATATTAAGCTTTGCAGGTACTCACCACGACTTCTACTAGAGCCTATTAAATATTTCCTTTGTACTACAAAACCCATAGAGATGTTAATTCATATTATGCGCTATATAAATGCAATTTATTATTATTACTATTATGACAACTAGTAGTCTCATTCACGCACAGCATGTCGCACGTTGATCACACCCGGCCCACACAACTGTTGCGCACAACGTTTACGAGGTCAAACTTAACAGGTAGTTGGCGAAGTAGTTGTACTTTTCAAAATTATTTAAACTTCATATTCTGTTGAAGGCATGATTTGTTAATCATTTTGTGGTATTTTGATGTTCGTATCTTAAAAGAATCCACCCGCTGTAGTAAAACTTAAGTTCATTTCACTTTGTGACCCGCGCTACATTGTAAGTAAAGAGAGCGCGCAAGCATGCTTGCTCTGTCGCTACCGATGCGTTGTGTATAAACAACCGTCATGTTCTTTGTGAGCCCCAGTGAGTTATTGCCACACAAGTACCAAGTACTTCAGTTCACAAGGAAGATGGTGCCAGCTTTGTTTACTGTTTTTGTTCAACTAATACACCCGCTAGTTTAAGTACATGTACCATCTGCGGTTTAAATGCCAACAAAAACCTGGATAATGTTTGATCGAATGTGGCGAGTGTGTCGCGGCATGTAGGTCATTGAGAAAGCGCTGTGTGGAGCACACGTAACCTTGCACTGGTATGGCACACACTGGGTTTCTGCCCTCACGCACTTTAGCAATTGTGCATTATTGCGAAAAAGTCATGCTGCACGCGCACTGTGCAAAATTGAGAAGCGACTAAGTAAAGTTAAATACTGGCGGTCAATGTGAGACTCGGCGTGTACAAACTATTTGTAATGAAACAAACTCACAATTTTATGGCATAACACTTAATTGCAAGTGAAATTCAACAAAACTGCTTGGCCGTAGCACTTTCGGCTACAGCAGTCAAAGACTGTAGAACAACTTTCCCTGTCCAAGCTCAAAGGGAATCTAGGATTTGAGGCATTGCATGGTGGGGTATCAACATACTTTGATTATCATTAAAGGAAATAATTGTTATATTATTATTTTTGTGCATGTTACAGGATTCAAGTAGATGTCTGAGACCAGGACTTGAGGAGCTTCCTAATATTGTACAATGAGTTTTGTAAATGAACTGCTCTCTCCTTGATAAAAGGTAAGGGAAACTCCCGAGTCGTGAACATTAGAACAGCTGTTAGTTCATAAATCTATCATAGTTTCCTTCATTCATTGGCAAACTTGCCACCTTTCTTCTATTGTACATTCTACTGGCAACCGAACTGTAAAATTGAGTAAAATTTATGTTGGGGGGGGGGGGGGGGGAATTAATACTGTTTTGGGGAAATTCAAATATCAAATTTTCCTTGCATAAAAATTTAACACCAAGAGTAATAACTAGTAAACACATAATGGTAGTGTGGGGGTTGTTTTGCTTTGCAAAGTTTGTCATATAAAAAAAACATGAAACCAAATTTGTTTTCATTTTTACCTTTTATTTGTGTGGCAGCTGGTAAACTTTTACAGCTGTTTGCAGCCACTTTGAGCATTATTTTTGGTACAAGCTGATTCCGGTCGCTATGGTCGCCATTATTCTAGTACACAGAGACCCGAAAAAGAGTGGAATTGTGGAACGGTTGCTGCAGATGAAGAAAACCCGACAACATACATCTTTTACATAATATTGTTTATTCTTGTTAGCTACAGGCAGATGCCAATGTCGGATGAAGTCTACCCCTCCAAAAGTAGATGCATGATGTCCATGCTGCCCAGTGTCAAAGTACAACGATGTCTTCCCAAACAAAAGGTAAGAACCAGTTTCAACATGGGGGTTCAATAGTTTTGCTTATTTGGACTATTTAAAATCTTGGCCAACATAGGCCGCTGAAAAAATGTTTTTATAAACATACATGTTAAAGAGTCAAGGATGTCTTCATCAACAGTTAAATTGAACAATATCAACAACCACATAATTTCAGATGCATCAAGAGAAGTGTAAAGTTCTCTCTGTAGTTTTTGTTGAAATTCTCTGTAGTTTTTGTTAAAATTTGATAAAAACAAAACCTACCCACCCCCCTTCATTTTTTTAACTAGTGTTTTTTTCTGCCGTTGGTGGCGCTTTTCAAGGTTCCCAGCACTAAAGACCCATAAAATCAAGAAGTGAAATTAACACTGAATTACCACTTACTCAGAAAACCAGTGTAAAAGCAGTATGTGTTGTGATGTAAAATTGGTCAAATCATGAATTTGAAGATTGTTTATCTCCGCTAATGTGCAACTTCCAATGCGTGTATTCAAACCTCACAGCGCTGTTTTTATGAAAACTCTGCATTTTGGCTGAGCTTGACACAAATCAAATTAAGTTTTTTTTAATTGTAAACCCATTTTTAGATATATAGAAAAGAAAAAGAGTGTGTATAATTGTAAATCATTACACACTCAATTTTGTTTTAAAACAAAAGAACAAACATTCAAATTTTGTTTGAGGTGATCTTTATTGATAAATTCTTACACTACCCTTGTGCTTATTTGCTATTATTGTTACTTGCTAAATAAGGCGTTATTGTTTTATTTGTTTATATGATACAGCAAGGGTTGTCAGCTCCACAGAGATCTACACATCAACCAAGAAGATGTCTGAGACCTGCAGTTGATGAGCTTCCTAACCATTTACAAAGAGTCTGATAAATGAACTGCTCTCTCCCCGATAAAAGGTAAGGGAAACTCCCGAGTCGTGAACATTAGAACAGCTGTTAGTTCATAAATCTATGATAGTTTCCTTCATTCATTGGCAAACTTGCCACCTTTCTTCTATTGTACCTCCTACTGACCACCAAACTAAAATTGAAAGGGGGGGGGGAGTGACACTGTTATTAGGAGAGCATATCTAATTTCCCTCGCATCCAAGTGTTAACAGCAGGAGTGGTAACAACTAAACACAGAGAGTGTTTTGCTTAGCCTAGTTTGCCATAAAACAAAACCAAACATGAAACCAATATTGCTTTATCATTTTGACGTTGTGGTTGTGCGGAAGCTGCTCAACTTTTTGCAGCTGTTTTCGACTGCTTTGAGCATTACTAGTATAATAATAATAATAATATAGAATATTAATTTTTGGTTTTTTACCCATATACACCGATGTGTGTAGCACTGTATACTCAGTACTTTCCCCGAGTCCTGTGAAAAAAAGAAAAAAAATCACAGGTATTTTACTCGGGTGGGATTCGAACCCACGACCCTTGCAATTCTAGAGCAATGTCATACCAACTAGACCACCGAGATTGCCCGGCAGCTAGAGGCAGTTCGAATCCTATGTTTAGCAGCGGGTACTGCAAACGATTTAATAGATGTTAAATTTGCATCGGGATAAAGAATATTAATTTTTGGTTTTTTACCCATATACACCGATGTGTGTAGCACTGTATACTCAGTACTTTCCCCGAGTCCTGTGAAAAAAATCACAGGCATTTTACTCGGGTGGGATTCGAACCCACGACCCTTGCAATTCTAGAGCAATGTCATACCCGCTGCTAAACATAGGATTCGAACTGCCTCTAGCTACCGGGCAATCTCGGAGGGAACAGTTATTTGACCAACTGTCCAACTGCCTATAATAAACTAAGCATACCCAATTGTATTTTTGGAAGATGGCAACAGAACTTCGAGAAGATGAATATTTTAATGTCACCAATGTATAACCTGTATAACCCAATAATTACTGCTCTCTGTGATTGGGGTCTGTGTGTTTTGTACCAGAAAATGACACCCTCAGCTTCGCCCTGGGTGCCATTTTCCCCCTCCCGTGTACAGAACGCCATGGACCCCGTCACAGCGTGCACAGGCAAAATGGCTTATTCAGGCATGAGAATCTTCCGGTTTAAACCGGAATTCCGGTTGTTTTCCTTTCAAAATTGTGGTCTCCGAGTTCGATGTGAATTTGCTATAAAATTCGGGGGGTAGGTTTTTGGGGGTATACATTTTGATTTCTCTACTCCCTCTTCTCTAGTCAGACAGTGTATAGTTTACCTTTGTAATTGTTATTATCGCGGATCCCCACACGTCGTTCATGAAATACCGGCACCTAAACAATAAATTGCCGTCCAGCAGCTGGCCCAATTTACGGCTTGTTGTCTTCCTGGCATCGCGCATGCATGCAGCAGCAGCGACAGATGTATAAACTTGCCTCATTCCTTGCTTTGTTTATAGTGTTACGGTTCAATAATGTTTGCGTGTAATGCGCTTGCTGGTGCAGCAAGGATAACACGTGTGGAGACTTTTGAAAGTCTACTGAAAAAACAATGCACGTGTTTGCACCATGTGTACTGTGTACTGTGTACTGTGTACGTGCAGGTTTGCACACGAACCAATGAGCGGCGCGGCACGAATCTGAGATCGCCGGCAGTCATGGTAAACTGGTACCTGTTATTGCCTCACAACCAGCGAAAGATATATTGGGAACCAGCGAACACACTGTACGTCCGGACGACGTGCTTTCTTCATTGGTTCTATTTCTATGTTGGGGTCTAATCTCAACCTCGTTCCAGTTATACCCTATGCTGAATAACAACCTCTTTCACAAAAACACATCGCTCTCGCCAAATATATAGGCCTATATATATTTTAAAATGTGCGTCGCCGACGGATCGTTAAAATCACAAACATTTAATTGCAAAAGAATTTCTTTTACACAACCGAATTTCAAATCAAGAACCTATAAAAATGGTTTTTGGTGAGAAAAAAAGCATTTTCAAGGGCAGAAATAAGGGATAAGATCGTCCAAAAAAAAAAAATATTATTGCTATTATTTTTTCCCCCTTTCTTTTTCCGGAATTGTAACAAAATCGCAGGCGAACCCAAAATTGTTTGAATTGTTTGAGCTTTACATTCCTTATTTTCCCTTAAACCTATTATTAAAAAAAAAAAAAGGAAAAATCACACAAAAGTAGCTCACTTCTACCTGGAAAAATAGGTGTCAGAAATGCGTCAGAGACCACCACAGAGCTTCTAAAGTACCCAGAGCTCCCAGGGCCCTTAAGCGGGCCCTGGACCCCGGCCATAAGAGACTTCGCGCACAAAAATGATGGAATATTGACATTTCCAATCAACTGAATTTTTTCCTGTTTTTTTATCATCACCCATTCTCATGCCTGCTTATTGGTCGTTGAAGTTTGGCATGGTGTACTTTGAGTTATAAATATAATTACAGCCGTAGATAGAATGCAATCTCAAGATGGATAACAGTCTAAAAATAGCATATTGTCCACCATAAAAAAATGTAAGGGTAAAAATTCGGAAATCATTTCACATTCGAACAACGCATGTACATGTAGTGATGAAATTTGGTATTCGGTTAACCACTGGCCAACTATCCAAAATTAACCGGATATTCAAATATTTGTTTTCCGCCGCTAGAGGGCGCTATTACAGGGTTCTCCCCTGGATTTTTCAAAACTGTGGGGCTTTTAATTTTGGATGTTCACAATCCCAGCATGCGAGCGCGAAGCGCGAAGCCCCCTGCGGCGTGGGGTCCGGGGCCCCCTTAAGGGCCCCGGGAAAATTTGAGGTTTTACATGCTCTCTGCTGCATTCTGGTGCATTTTAAAAGACTCCAGAGGCATCTGAAATTACTTTTTTTATCAAGGATTTTTGTGTGTGTAAGCACACTTAAGTGAGCAATAATTCACAAAATAAATAACAAAAATGCAAAAGGACAGGTAACACAGTTTACCATTTAGATACCAGCCAGTGTTTTATGTTCTTCAACCCTAACTTATTTTGAGTATGTTAAGTTCAGATACAAAAAAATAAAACTTAATAAATTAATACAAAGTCTCTTATAATCTGTCCTTTTTTTTTACAAGTGAGCTGCATTTTTAATGAAAGAAAACTTTTTCACACACAATTCACACTACATGTATACAGTCAATATGGTAAAGAATGTTTAGACACAAAAAACACAGTTGTTTGGCAGCCATTGTTAACGCAGGTCTGTGGCAAACTCACGGCTCGCGTAACATGTTATTTTGGGTGTGTGTTCAAACGTGGGGTTGAGCGATCAACAGTAATTTGCGGTCGAAGTTGTTTTTAAAAGCTGGTACCCGTCGTCGGATAACGGTATGCAACGGCAAAATTGCCTTCTTCGGAAGGAAACCAGTTACACTGTGCACCGCGCACGCGATTATCAACAGCATATATGTACATGTACATTGCATGCATACTCGCATGCATTATGCAAGAGCTACCATTGTGGGTTTTTCTGTTATGTCTACATCGTCCGCTGTGTCAGTGTGGTCTTTTTGCGTGTGATTTACCAGCTGGGAAACGACATGCAGCTGATGATTTAGAGTGACTTATGGGATGATAAAAATTCCATTGTCTCGCAGAGGATTTTGTATCCAATAATAAAGGTATTCAAAAATGGGTAGCGTATCGGGTGGGAAAAAGTGTGATCGGCAATTTTGGCAGCGTATCGGCCAATAATTTCTGCGTATCGGCCCGATACGCTAGCTTGTACGTCGGGAGAACCCTGTATTATGTTATTAGTTTTAGACAGTGCCACTCGGTTCATTCATCAAAATAAAATTATTTAAAGATGGTGATTTGCTTTTTCTTTTGATCGTGATTGACTCTACGTGAAGGAAAACTTTCGTAATCTTTGAACAAATTACGTTAGAAAAGTCATTTTTTTAAAACTCTTCACGGAGGTGAGCATAGTTAAATACTTAATTTATGCTATCTTAATAGCAGTTTCAATAGGATTCAGACAAAACATTCCTATCGGTTGTAGCCCCAACAATCGCGGATAATAGGAATTCGGTTTCTTGGTTTTAATTTGTAATAATTAAAAGTTTTCAAGTCTGTGTTAATCTCTCTCATGTTTCTAACATGAAAGCTTAAATTTGGTGAGTTAAACAAAACAACTGTGAAAATCTTTCAAAAGATATTTTCATCCTCTGCGAAATAAAGTAAACTTGTGACACAAGAAAATAATCACATTGACAGTTAGCCTATCCGATGATTTCTGGATACGGCCGTAAATGGATTGAATTTTCGTAGTGCAGTGAGGAGCGTATGGCGCTATGTTTATCTTGTGTGAGTGCTATAGGGTTAAACTGTAATGTGCCCATCCTTGAAAAGTATACCCCCTGGTGATCCAACATTTTACACAGATGGTGTATGTGTGTGGGGAGGAGGAGGGGGTGGGGGCGTGGGCATGAACTGGGATTTTGTCATTTGGGATGGGATCAGAGAGTACACACGCACACAAGCTTAAATTCCCCGCTAATCTGTGAAATACGGTTGACCTAAGCACAGAATTCCCTGCGTAGGCAAACGCTGATTCTTCACTTCTGGTAAGCAGACCCATGAGATTGGGCCCAATTGGTGCTGTATAATTTTTCAAAAAGCAAGACTGTCAGACTTGTTCAGTCTTAAGTTTGAAATTCAAAACTCTTTTGATAAAGCTATTTCTATGTTTTGGCTACGTTTTATTTTCATGACTCATCATTGCTTGTATGTGAGGGTACTAATGCATAGAAACTCAACTTGTTTATTTTCCTTTCTTCTAGATGGACTTTTCAACATTCCTCATGACATACTAAGAATCATGAGGTGCACTCAACATACAAGCAACATGTGACAGTAAACTGAAGATGTAGAGGCATCACAGAAAGACAATGAACTCCTTGGCACTATTGGACCCAGACAGATTCCTAACATCTACTGCTGTAGATTCTAATGATGGCCAAGATGAACTGCTCATAACACAAACTCAGGAGGTAGGTACAAAATGTATACTGCACTTAAAACTCAGATTGAACTCAAGTACAGTAGAGACTGCTCTCAATGCTTAAAATATGTAAACGACTACGGACCAAGTGACTAAATTTAAAACAAAGGGTTTCTCTCTGCTTACAGTCAATTGACAACCCCACAATGGTCAGCAATGCAAAGGACACCATTCAAAAATATGTAAAAGACTACAAGACCAAGTGATTAGATTTAAAACCAAAGGTTTTTTAATTTATTTTAATTCTTCGGACAATACAATTCAAACAAGCACATGCCGTTCAGGGGAAGGCAAAAGTAAAACAAACCTGTTAAAAAGATGTGCCCTCCCAGACCTAGCTCATAAAAAGTAAACAATACAATGCTCTACATAACACATTTTAAAATTGTAGTGAAAATTAAAACAAAAGATGGCAAGTAAAAGCAATACACACTCCCTAGCCCTCCCTCTTGAAAATTCCAACACTTTGAATGTCTGGCATATTGATGTGGCTGGGTGCCTTAGGTTCCCTCGCAAACCTGCTGCTCAAAACATTGTATCCTTAGCAATCTAGCTTCTCTGCTGCAAGTAAAGCTGACAAGCCTCCCAAAAAACTATTCATCCAAGCTGGACATAGCTTTACTCAACACATGGTTTACAAGGATCTATTTTTAATCAGAAACATTAAGAAAAACAGAGTTGTTCTGTTTGAACAGCGGCTACAGGATAATCTCAATATTTCAACTATTACCTTTTTATGGCCAAATAGACACCGTAGATACCGGTTAATAACCATTTTACTCTCAAAATTTGCATTTAGTAATAAATAATTGAAGTAAACAAAGGAACCTCTCCGCACGGTTTTCAGCCGAGAGTTAAAACAGCTTACCTATGATATTGATATGCAATGACCCTTTGACGTCATTGGCGCTTTTTCCCAATAGCGTTTGTGCACAGTTCTCCAGCTTTGGCCAATTGAGGGCGCTGTTTTCCACATCAAATAGCGCCGATGAAGTCACAATTCCTTTGTCGCAAGGGTTTGTTTGACCTCACGTTTTTCAGAGTCTATTTCATTCACTTACCCAAATAGCCACTACTTATGCATATTTCATAGCCGACAGGCTAATTCGCTAGAAAAATTGACAACCAGAGGGCGCCCTCTCGCGCCCACCCAGCATGCTACGCAGTAGCTCCGCCAAATTTGCCTTCTTTTTCTAGCGACCGTACGTGGTAGACGTGAGTTTTTTCCACCCTCTTGCTTTAGCTAGAGTACTTGTTTGTTCGCTTTATTCCTATAAGATTACAACCAGTTCATTAGTAGAGTTTTCAGTCATTTTGAGTGACGTTTTGGAAGAGCCCTAGACGTCTTTTCTGTTACACTTATCCCCGAATTATTGAGAATTATTGCATGATTTGCTAAGATATATATTCTGAATTCTGTTGAGACCCGAGCGCGAGTAGCACTCGGGGTTCTCGGGGATCGAGTACATCCCCTTACCTTATTTTCTAAGTGTATATATATTATTGTTGTGTCTTCATGTCTTCCTTAATTTAATTAATTACGATATATAAATTAACTAGAGTCTCACCTCCGTGGGACTCCCTCCGGGAGCAGTACTCCCGTCCGTGGTAGAAAAGCTATTTTTTTTCTAGGGTCAGTGTTCCACACTCGTGGGACTCCCTACTCTCCGAGAGAAGTACTCCCGGCCGTTGTAGTAGGAGGCTGACTCCAGGGCTCAATAATTTTACGATTGGCTAACGTTCTTCTGGTCGTGACCAGTCGAACTCCCCCCGCCCGAGAGAAGTACTCCCCGCCCGGCGCAAGAAGTTAGCGGAGAGAGCTTGGGTATACTGGTTAAATCCGTTCCCTTCCCCTGCTCGCTCCCCCTCGCGTGGGCGCAAACGAAAATATATACGGGGTGTACTGGCCTCTGGCCTCTCCCTTGCCCCGTCTGTTTTCGTACTGAGCCGGTCCCCGGGCTACCAGGAATTTACGCCGGTAAGGCCATTCGGTAAATTCCATGGTCAGCCATTTTCCTTCCTTGACACCGCGGTGACTTGGATAGAGGGACTATTGAGGGCGCTGTTGTGAGAAACATCGACCGGACGGTCTTTTTCTTCCCACATACACAGTACCGCACGGAAAGAGGGACGAACTTCAGTACCGGTCAAAATTGAAGAAGACCGCGCTACTGCACGTACGTACCCTTTTTCTTTTGCGCGATTATCCAAATAATAATAATAATAATAAAGGGCTCAGAATTTAATTTTTCTCCGGCCCAATCTTTGCGTTCCGGGCGCTCTGGTCCCCCGCCCGTGGGATCGACACGATCTCCTATACCAACCACACTCCCGACTACTACATCCGGCGCCGGGAGACCTCCACCTGGCGTGTTGGCCACTGTCAAACGATCTCTCGTTACAGCTGGCCTTTCTGAAGAGGCTGCGACCCTTGCAGCAAAGGGGCGTCGCCTCTCCATACAAAAGGTTTACGACAACCGACTTCAACATTTTAGTTGGTGGTGTGACGACCGCGCTGTGGATCCGACCACTGCATCTTTAGCGATGGTGTCAGATTTTCTAGTTCACCTCTTTAATTCCCAACTGAAGGTGACAACAATTAAGAATTACAGATCGGCCATTGCGGCAGTCCACGAAGGGTTCTCCGATGGCTCCACAATCTCATCGAGCCCCGTGCTAACACAGATACTTCGGGCATGTTTAACGAAAGGCCCCAGAGACAGAGGCTGGTCCCATGTTGGGACTTGGGGCGGGTGCTAGAGAACTTAGCAGCGGTCCCCTATGAGCCGGCACACCGGTCTTCACTGTTGCAACTTTCAATCAAGCTGGCCTTCCTCATAGCTGCAGCTTCAGCTAGGAGGGGATGTGAAATCCAGGCACTTACGATCCAACCGGGACACATCCGGTGGGAACCGGAAGGGGTTCGCCTTGTACCCAAGGCTTCATTCCTTACTAAGAACCAGACAGCAGTTTTTTGCCCGCCTGATATCTTCATTCCCGAAATTGCCTCTATATTATCTGTCCAATCAGACAGGCTCTGGTGCCCCATACGCTCCCTCAAATGGTATCTGGAACGTACCAAACCACTTAGAGGGACCTGCGACCAACTTTTTATCTCGACTACTCCCCCGCATGGTCCAGCCTCCAAAGATCCAATCAAACGGTGGATTGTTTCAGCAATAAAGTCAGCAAACCCCGACTGGCTGTCAGATAAGGATATAGGCAGTCAGGGACCCATACGTGCACACGACGTCCGTGCCGTGTCAACATCCTGGGCGTTTTTCAGGGGGATCTCCTTTGCAGAGATCTCACAAGCAGCTTGCTGGAAGGGCCCATCAACCTGCGTGATGTGCTCCAGAACGATGAGGGTTTTGGGAGAGCAGTGCTGTTAGCATCTCAACCCAGAAGGGAGACCCAAGCAAGCGACCTGTCCAGGCACCGCCAGGACAGAGCTTGAGGTGAGCCCAAAAAATTTCCCCTGATTTTTATAAGCACTTCCTATCAGTTTGTAGTTTTAAGTCTTGGGTACTTGCCGACTATAGTCTGATTTTTCATAAAGGCGCCTCGCCTACCCAACCTCCATGTTACGGTGCTATTCTATGCATAAGTAGTGGCTATTTGGGTAAGTGAATGAAATAGACTCCCCCCAAAAATAGTGTGGGACGAGTCTATGATTGATACTTACCCAAATAGCCTTCCCGCCCTCCTTCCCCACTAATGGCTCGTGTTCAGGGTTACCTGTAAGATGAGAAAAAGAAGGACGTATTTGGCGGAGCTACTGCGTAGCATGCTGGGTTGGGTGGGCGCGAGAGGGCGCCCTCTGGTTGTCAATTTTTCTAGCGAATTAGCCTGTCGGCTATGAAATATGCATAAGTAGTGATTATTTGGGTAAGTATCAATCATAGACTCCCCCCACACTATTGTGGGGGGGGGGGGGATTTGGCTTGGAGTGTTCTGGTGAAAAAAACATTTTTAGCATGTTTTAGGGTGAGGTAAGAGACTCATTATTTTGTTTAAGGTTTCCTACATTATTTACCGTAACTACATATTTCTGAGCATTCTTTAGTAGCCGGCCTTTAAATAAGATCTAGATTGTCTCATAGAACCTGTGCACCTTTCAGTGGACAAGGGGTTTAGCCTAATTGAAGTAAGCACTTCCTCATTAAAACAAAATGTGTGAAGTTTCATTACATGAACATCACATAAAAGGTTCAAACTTATGACCTTTCCTTTCTTGTGTTTAGTGTGAAGTTTCCAACACAACCTTAACTGGAGCTCTTCGATGTCTGTTCACCCAGCGCCTTGCCATGAACTACTGCGTGTTGTTTCAACTCAGGGAATTATGTGACTACAGGGCGACTACATGTAACTGGATCGCTTTGATGTCTGTTCACCTCTCGTTGATAACACTCACCATGAACTACTGTTTGGTTTTACCAACCCAGGGAAGTAGGCATCTACAAGATGTCAATGAGGCATGATAGATGCAATGCTACAGAGATGTCATTTCTACAGGACTATGAATACATAGATACAAGACTTTAAGACACAATGCTGTTCAAGACAAACTGTCGATGGACTTTAGACCTGCATTTAAAACCTTCCTTGCTGGAACATTTCTTGACACTGCAGACAAACACTAAACTAAGGATCTTGACCATCAGACTGAGATGGCAATTGACAGAGGAGGTGATTTCTACAAAGACTCTTGGAAACCCAACCAGTGTTCATCATTTTCATCAAACAATGTTTAAAGCATGGAACGTTTCTTTGTTGATACTAACAATCTGTGAATGACTTCTTGGCTTCTTTAGGCCAAGTATTATATGTCATCAATTAATGGAACACTTAAGTGACACCATGATGACATGATATGAGACTTTGCTCTTTGTGTGGAGATGCAGCACATTTAAAGATAACTCTTTCACCCCAGAGTGACATGAGGTCACCTGGGGTCATAGTGAGGCAGAATATGGACATTCATCTGGAAGAATTGAACAGGATAATTTTGAATTATTTACTTTGTATGAATACTATTAGCCCCTCACAAAAAAAGTAAAAGGTTAAATTGTTGAAGATGCAATGTAGGACAAATTATCCTATCTGATGAATATCAAATCCAATGATAATAAGTTGTAAGGACAAGTTTGGATGTTTTACTGCAATCTTCTAAAACGTAAAACCAACAAATGTAGAAATTCAACCATGAAGTACACAAAACTAGCATTACATGTGCTCAAACAATGGGAGACTTTCTGGGACGATAGAGGGCAGCAGACTTACCGGGTAAATCCATTGTTCTCAGAATTATGCGCATGTTCAGAACTACGTAAACAATGGAAATTTACCCGGTATGTCTGCTGCCGCCTAGCGTTGGAAAGTCTCCTATTGTGCTCCTTAAAAAAGGTAGCACAAAATGCGATGGTTGACAAAAAGGTCAATATAAAACCATAGAACTAATAAATGGGCAACATGTTCATTTGTACGGTTCCAATTTTTAAAAGGTACCACTAATTGACAAAAAGTCAATTTATACCGAATTTTTCTGAGGAATACACTTAAAGGATTTCACTTTTCCAGAAAGTGGTACATTTGGAATCTGATTGACGAAAAACAAAAATTATATTATTTGATACAAGCAGTTATTGTGAGGGGCTTATATAATTATAAGACTTGTGACCACAAGTAAGCTTGGGCGATATCGATTTATTTTATTCACGATATATCGCAATATATCGTGATATTCAATATAATCGCGATAAATAATTAAATTTTACATCATCAGTCTTCAAACTCCAAATGAAAGTTGTAGAAGAGACAGTCATAGCATAAGAGAGGTGTTCTAATGACCTATTCTTCTGGTTTTACTCCAAACCTATGGGGTGCAAGATGTCTCAGCTAGGAAATACATCCTGATATTGCGATATTTAATCGATATTGCGATATATCGCGATATATCGCGATATATCGATATTTTGATTAAAACTAAGTCGATCCGATATTGAAATCGTTTCCAAATTAATATCGCGATATTCGATAATATCGTGATATCGCCCAAGCTTAACCACATGTTTACAAATAGGTCTTGAGCATAAACTTCTTGCTGCACAAAAAGTGTACACAGGTTAAATAGAAAAAAACATACAATCTTGCATATTATGAAAATGTATGAAAACTTGTTTCAGTTTTTTGTGTTGGGAAAAGGGGAGCAACCTACAGTTTTTCAGCTGTTGTCTTTTATCAAATTTTTGCTTTTTATGTTGAAAATCTGGTACAAAATGTAAACTTGCGGGAAATGCCATGCATTGCTCAATATCCATCATTTTGTAAGCATGTGGTATGTATAAGATAAATGGTACAGCATTGGTTACTTTAGTTAGGATTTAGCTTTTTAATGAAGTACATACCAAAGTCAGCCTGTAATTGAATAATGATATACTCAAATATTTTAAAACAACATACTTTTTGAAAAATTACCCAAAACCAATCTCCAATGAAATTATACACAAGTTTTAAAACTGTTTTTATTTTTATTTCTTGACACCAATCTACAGGCATACACTTTTGAGATAAGTTACCAATACCCATTACAATAAATAGAAATAGCAACAACTTTTACTAAGAACAAATTTACAAAGCAGATTTTTTTTGGACAGGTTCAACTTTTGATGACGTACATTGTATCTTTAAAACTGCCACTTTTGCCAGATAACACTAGATCATTCTATTTGGAAGTGCATTTTCGCATGAACGTTCAGTAACATCTCATCACCTGCCATAGCCACGTTCGGCATCAGAATGATTGCCGAGCAAGGGAGATCCACGCACGGCGCTGATGTACCAGAGTTTGTCAGCCGTGATTTTTACGTTGACGACGGACTCACCTCTCATCCAACCCCAGAGACGGCCATATGCCTAATACAACGGTTGTTGTTGTTTGTTATCATCCACGTTTTGGGGATCAAGCCAGACATGCGACTTCCGGTCGAATGCTAAAATGGGAATGAAGACACTGACAGTTTGTTGTTGTTGTTTTTGTTTTTGTTTATGTTCTTGTATTGTGTGTTAGGTTGGTAACTGTCAGATAAAAAGGATGTTCACATTAGCCATTTTCTTTAATGACGCTTTCCCATAATTTTCTCAAATATATTATCTTGCTTTCTTTAGACCTGAAGTCCCATCCACTATTCCACGCAATCGACTGGAAGCGAATCAGGGAGACAGAAGCCCCTTTCATCCCAGCCCCAGATGACAGAACGGACACCACTTATTTTGACGGTAAACAATATTCACAGTATTTTGTTTTCACCATACACATAAAATTTGATTTGAAGAAATGCAGACTTTAAAGGCAGTGGAGACTATTGGTAATTACTCAAAATAATTATTAGCATAAAACCTCACTTGGTAACGAGTAATGGGGAGAGGTTGATAGTATAAAACATTATGAGTAACTGCTCCCTCTGAAGTGCAAAGTTTTCGAGAAAGAAGCAATTTTCAATGAACTTTATTTCAAAACCTCAGGTGTAGAATTTGAGGTCTCGCAATCAAGCATCTGAAAGCACACAACTTTGTGTGACAAGGGTGTTTTTTCCAAGTTTCATTATCATCTCGCAACTCCGATGACCAATCAAGCTCAAACTTTTGCAGGTTCGTTACTTTATGCATAGTTGAGATACACCAACTGTGAAGACTTGTCTTTGACAGTAATACCCAAAGGTGTCCAAACAGAAGAAATGCAGACTGTAAAGGGCAAGTAGGTAAACCTTTAGTTTATGGAACAGTTTGACTGTTTAATCCTTTAAAATGTAGGTGTGCACAATAAGACTGACATTTTCAAGGGTGGTCAGGTTTTTGAGATATCGCTGAAAATCCAGAGAAAATATGTCAACGCATGAAGGAAATTCCCTGATGGGAATACACATACTGAGAAGCGTCACTGCTTGGCTTAAAAAAACAAACACGTCTTTCAAATCGAAAGTGAAATGTAATAATATATAATTAATGGTTTAGTTATTCAACAATATTTAAAAAAGACACTGGCAGTAAAAGAAACCTGAATTGCGGTCTTAAATTCAAAGTTGGTCAGTTAATACAATAATAAGATGGTTTCATGTAATGCGATTAAAAAACATAAAAAAATTAAAATGCACAAATGACAATAGACCACAAAAGTAACAGTAAAAGCATCGCATATGAACAACAGTTATAAAAATTAAACAAAAATAAACAAACAGTTGAATGAAGATATGATTAAGCCGACATTCACAGTGGCCGACTTCCTGACAAGAGGAATAAACAAGCTATTGGCTGTTGATGAGGTTAACTAGTTTCCACAATGCTTTATGTATCCCAATCCGCTGTAGGCTTCTGACCAAAGGTTGTTATTGCCACTAATTTTAAGAGTGATTACCAAACATATCCCTTTCCTTGAACCTGATCATTTAACAGCTCTTTAAAGGCAGTGGACACTATTGGTAATTACTCAAAATAATTATTGGCATAAAACTTTTCTTGGTGACGAGTAATGGGGAGAGGTTGATAGTATAAAACATTGTGAGAAACGGCTCTCGCTGAAGTGATGTTGTTTTCAAGAAAGAAGTAATTTTCCACGAATTTGATTTCCAGACCTCAGATTTAGAACTTGAGGTCTTGAAATCAACCATCTAAACACACACAACTTCATGTGACAAGGGTGTTTTTTTCTTTTGTTATTATCTCGCAACTTCGATGACCAATTGAGTTCAATTTTTCACAGGTTAATAATAATGATAATACATGGTTTTTATATAGCGCTTTTTCATGGGGTGTCTCAAAGCGCTTCCGACATTATTACCCCTGGTCACTGGGCCTTAAATCATTCCTTAAACCATCTCAGCTCCCTGGGGAGTATACAGCCTGTGCGACAATTATATGCGCTACATGGCTAAACCAATAACAAGAACCATCTCTGCCCTCACAGGTACCCATTTACCCCTGGGTGGAGAGAAGCAATTATAGTTAAGTGTCTTGCTCAGGGACACAAGTGTCACGACCTGGATTCGAACCCACACTCTGCTGAACAGAAGCATCAGAGCTTGAGTTCGGTGCTCTTATCCACTCGGCCACGACACCCCACAGGTTAGTTATTTTATGCATATGTTGAGATACACCAACTGTGAAGGCTAGTCTTTGACAATAACCAATAGTGTCCACTGCCTTTAACAGGTTACTTGTCCGTCTCCCTTTTTTTGTTTAGCTCGGAACAACCTGCAGCATCTCCAGATGTCTTCTTTTGCACTTTGACCTCTTGAATGATAGTGCAATCCACAACTCATCAACAGAAGTAATGAAACTATTCCAGGATGGTGGTCAACTTGGTCCAGTGGTTAGACTGCAGGACTTGCAATCACAAGGTTGTAGGTTTGAATCCTACCAAGCTAACTGTGTTTCAGTGGTTAGACTGCAGGACTTACAATCACAGGATTGTAGGTTCGAATCCTACCAAGCTAACTGTGGTCCAGTGGTTCGACTGCAGGACTTGCAGTTACAAGGTTGTTGGTTTGAATCCTACCAAGCTCACTGTGTTTCAGTGGTTAGACTGCAGGACTTGCAATCACAAGGTTGCAGGTTCGAATCCTACCAAGCTAACTGTGGTCCAGTGGTTCGACTGCAGGACTTGCAGTTACAAGGTTGTTGGTTTGAATCCTACCAAGCTGACTGTGGTCCAGTGGTTCGACTGCAGGACTTGCAGTTACAAGGTTGTTGGTTTGAATCCTACCAAGCTAACTGTGGTTCAGTGGTTAGACTGCAGGACTTGCAATCACAAGGTTGTGGGTTCGAATCCTACCTAGCTAACCACCAATTTTATAATGACTAAAATATATATTGTCCGCTATTGTTACTGAATCACTATTTGCCCATTGGTTAGACTGCAGGACTTGCACTCTAAAGGTTGTAGGTTCAAATCCTACCAAGCTAATGGTGGTCAGTGGTTAGACTGCAGGACTTACAATTCGCCATTTTAATTTTGGTTGTAATGTTTTACTCATATGTTCAATTAATTAATTTTAAGTAACTGTTCTCCTCCCTATAGGAGTGTACAGTACTTCTCCCTCTCAGTTTTTCTGTGTAGGATTTAGGCAATTTTAAATAGTAATGTAATGTTTTACTCCAAATTATTTAACTATGTAACTGTTCATGTAATTCTGCTGCTGGCAGCGAAATGAATAGAATTTTAATAAACCATTGAATAATAATAATAATAATAATAATAATAATAGCAATCACAAAGTTGTGGGTTTGAATCCTACCAAGCCAACTGTGTTTCAGTGGTTAGACTCTAGACTTGCAATCAAAATGTTGTGGGTTCGAATCATACCAAGCTAACCGTCAGGACTTGCAATCATAAGGTTGTGGGTTCGAATCCTACCAAGCTAACTGTGGTTCAGTGGTTAGACTGCAGGACTTGCAATCACATATATGTTGGTTCGAATCCTACCAAGCTAACTGCTGGTTTAACAATGACTAATATAAGTGTTGTTCCCTAGTTACTAAATCACAATTTGTGATGGTTTAGTGGTTCGACTGCAGGACTTGCAATCACAAGGTTGTTGGTTTGAATCCTACCCAGCTAATTGTGGTCCAGTGGTTCGACTGCAGGACTTGCAATCACAAGGTTCTGGGTTTGAATCCTACCAATCAAACTGTGATCAAGTGGTTAGACTGCAGGACTTGCATCCACAAGGTTGTGGGTTCAAATCCTACCAAGCTAACTGTGGTTCAGTGGTTAGGCTGTAGGACTTGCAATCACAAGGTTCTGGGTTCGAATCCTATAAAGCTAACTGTGGTCCAGTGGTAAGACTGCAGGACTTACAATCACAAGGTTGTGGGTTCGAATCCTACCAAGCTAAGGGTGGTCCAGTGGTTAGACTGCAGGACTTGCAATCAGAATGTTGTTGGTTCGAAATCTACCAGCTAACTGCTCAATTTACAATGACAATTTTGTGATGGTTCAGTGGTTAGACTACAGGACTTGCAGTGACAAGGTTGTGAGTTCAAATGCTACCAAGCTAACCGCTATTTTAAAAATGACCAGCGTCTAGTTACTGAACCACAAGTTCTTGATTTACAATTCATAATCGTGGGCGTCCGGGCTGGAATTTAAGGAGGGGTCATGGAGATCACTGGGCTGACTACCCATGTCATATTAACTGCTCATCCATTAATTTTTATGAGCCAAGTAATTCAAAGGCCACACTTGGAAATTCTTTTAAAGAGCTTTCCTAATGTTCAATACAAATTATGCAAAACGTAAAAGACATACTTTACTTAAAACTTCAATATGGGCAACGGTGTCAAAGCAAATTTAATGTCAAAATTCCAAGACAAAAACAACGCAGAATCCTGGGTCATTATTCCTTGAATATAAAACCGTATACAATTGCAATATAACTGTATAAACAATTACGATATTACCTTTATACGATTGCGATATAACCTTTTATATTTGCGATATAACCTTATATGATTGTGATATAATCTTGAACTATTGCGATATTTCCCTGATACAATTGCGATATAAATTTATACAATTTGCGATATAACCTTATAGAACCGTGGTTCAGCATTATACAATTCCTTTGAAGGCACTGGACACAATTGGTAATTACTCATAACTATTGATATCATTAAAAACTTACTTGGTAACGAGCAATGGAGAGCTGGAGATAGTATAAAACTGGAGAGCTGGAGATAGTATAAAACATTATGAGAAACAGCTCCCTGTGAAGTAACATAGTTTTTAAGACAGAAACGATTTCTCACTAAAATATTTGAATTTGATTTCGAGACCTCAGAATTAGAATTTGAGGTCTCGAAATCAAGCATCTGAAAGCACACAACTTGTGCAACAAGGGCGTTTTTGCTTTCATTGTTCTCTAATTGCAAATTTGACGACCAACTGAGCTCAAATTTTTACAGGGTTGTTATGTTATGCATATTTTGAGATACATCAAGAGTGAATACTGGTCTTTGACAATTACCAAACATGTCCAGTGTCTTTAAATCAACATACAATTGCAGGTTTAATGGCAGAGGACACTATTGGTAATTGTCAAGGACTAGCCTTCACAGTTGGTGTATCTCAACATATGCATAAAATAACTAACCTGTGAAAAATTGAGCTCAAACGGTCATCGAAGTTGCGAGATAATAATGAAGAAAAAAAACACCCTTGTCACACGAAGTTGTGTGCGTTCAGATGGTTGATTTCGAGACCTCAAGTTCTAAATCTGAGGTCTCGAAATCAAATTTGTGGAAAATTACTTCTTTCTCGAAAACTATGGCACTTCAGAGGGAGTCGTTTCTCACAATGTTTTATACTATCAACCTCTCCCCATTACTCGTCACCAAGAAAGGTTTTATGCTAATAATTATTTTGAGTAATTACCAATAGTGTCCACTGCCTTTAACTATTGTGATTTAATCTTATACATTTCTGATCAAGCCAAATGTGTTATATTGTACTATTCCAATAAACAAAATTACAAAACATTGATAAAAAATGCTTGACTTATGCCTTGTTATTTTATTTATTTGTATTATTTGACCACATTTTTGAAGTTCGATTTGTATGCATTAAAATGAAGCTGGTTTCTTCAGTGATGGCATGTACCTTTCATTTTTTTCTAAGATTGAGAATTGATGTTGACCAATCTATATCTAAACCATTCCTCAAGTTGAAAATATTATTTATAAAAGTTATTCCTCAAGTTAAAAACACATCAGAGTCAGAGGTACCTATCGCATTATTTTAGAGAATAAAAACAATTCTTTGTGTTTTCTAAATTTATGGCCCAAAATTTGATAAACTGTAGGGTATCTACCCCTTGTTTTGTTTGTATTTTTTAAAATTTTTGTTTACTGATGTATTTATTTTGAGGCACAAGGCTCATCTCTTTAAACTTTTTCAGTAAACAAAAACGGTTTACCCTACAAAAAATGGATGTTCAAAGCCTTGCATTTTTTGTTACAAAAATTCAAATGGTAAGCCTTGCGTTTTAGTAAAATCCTTGCAATTTTCTAAAACAACAACATGCATAAGATGGCCATATTTTGTTATTAATATTTTTTTTTTTTTTTGGGGGGGGGGGGGGTGGTTGAAGTGTACCGAAGGCTTTAAAAGTTAGATTATTTGGTGGCGCAAATTTGAGTGAGATATTTTTAACAACGAAATAAGGTCACTTTTTAATAATCTACCTACAAGTTATTTATTCCTACATTAATAATAAGCTGAGTAACGAACAAAAAATAGACCTCATATATTACCTTTAGTTCTTTCAACTTTGCGCTAAATCATTTCAAGTTAAACAAACGTAAGGCTACTTGGTTTAAATACCACAATTAGTTACAGTGTAAGCGTGTATTCATCACTTTTAATATGATTCAAGCCTTCGATTCTCGCATTTCGAATCATTCCGCGAGATCTTGCGGGAGCCAGTTTGCCCCTTGGATCTCGGACAGGCACCGGTGATTGGAACCAGCTAAAGCAACCGACAGGTACCCGATTTCCACGCTACGCGAAATAAACATCAACAGAGTAGTAGAGGTCTGGGTACTCGACGGCTTGATGCCGTGACGCGATATTCAAAATGGCCACCAGCCATGCTTTATTTTGTCAACACCGTGAATATACTTACGATGATTTGATGTGATTTAATGTCTATATGGGTAAGCTTTATCGTGTAGTTTATTCAAGTTCATAATGTAGAATAGGATGAAGGCCTCGTGGAAGACGTGTAACCACCTAGTTTGTCATAAAACGGGCAATTCTTGTCGCAATTTTATTCCACCTTCATGCTCAACATAAACAACGGCAATCCGGAAGTAGCTGTAACGTTAGAGCATATGTCATTGCATTGCCAATTTGCCGTCAATCAGATACTGGATGAAGAATTCCTCCATGATCTGATGAAACAATCGACTTTTCTGTGTAGTTCTTATAGATTATCTACTTCAATTCGTGTCGGCCACTCCTACGTGTTTCTATGTCAGTTTTTGTTTACATGTTATGTAACACTGAGCTGTCGTAAACTGTTTACCAACCAAAATGACCGGTGCTCGACATTCGGAGTCGTAGGCCTACCATCCAAAAGAATTGATACATCATGTTTAAGCCTTTGCAGATTGCCTTTCTCATATCAAGTTGTAAATCTAAAACTGGTTTGCCACCTATACTGCCAAATGATAATGTAAATTTTTAAAGTCTGAACATGGTCTGAATAAAACTGGCGGGTTTTTTATTTTAATTTTTTTAATCGTCTGAAATTTCATCCAGATGTGTAATGAAGGACGAGGTGCACAGAAAAACCTTGGTCTGAGTCGTAGGCAACTTTTTGAGATATTGTCTAGTTTTCGATGCCCCCAAATCAAGATTAAAAATAATATTAATTTGAGGCCCTTCCAATTGTTCCAGCAATCTGTTATCCGTAGAGCGTCTTTTGCACATAAAGAACTTTCTTTGGTTAAATTTTGAGGCAAATCTGAGAGAATTTTTTTTTGAGGGTGAAAAAACTTCAAGTTATACATGTATACCCCATGCCGTTTTCTCAAAAATCTGCCGAAAAAAATTGTGTTTTTCAAAATCGCCTGAAAACTTGGGTTTAGTCGTCTACCTTAGTAACTTTTTGATGTAATTGTTTTTATTGTCTGATTTTCGATATAACAATGTCTCAAATAATTATTGTATCAAACTCAATAAAACCAATTGTACCATCACGGCGAGTACCCACCAAGAACACTGGTGGAAATTCAAAGAAGTTATATTCCCGCCGTCATGTTGATCCCAGCTAGCCTACTAAAGACTCAGCCACTCAACCCAAGTGTACCCCGCTACCCTTTCCACAGCGACCGACAATCCCATCGAAATGCCAGACCAACTTCCCCTGTGAACTAATTTTCTATACCTACATCGTGTGCCTTCGACTCAAATAATTATTTTGTAAGTCCCCTATTATGCCTATGTTTCCTTGTAAACCAATGCGCCATACTTACAGCATGTGCCTTCCATCCACTCACCATTTTTTTAAATCACAACCAAAGAGTCCCCTGTCTACCCGTCAGTAAAGCGTATGCCTTCCACTCTCAAATTATTTACCTAGTCCAAAGCAAGGATTTCCCTATGCCATTGTACCATGCGTACCATTTCCCCTTTAATTAAACTAATTGTCTATCTTTATGCCTACAGCGTGTGCCTTCAACTCGTCGAATACTTTTTAAGTCCGAACACAAGAGTCCCCTATCTACTACCAATACCCGTCAGTAAAAGCGTATTATGCCTTCCACTCGCAAATTATTTACCAAGTCCAAAGCAAGGATTTCCCTATGCCATAGTACCATGCGTACCCTTTTTCCCATTTTAAACTATACAGTTTCCCATGCCTATGTAACCAGCCCACAACTTGTGCATTTCACTCGAAATTACTAAGTATAAAGCACTGATTTTACTATGCCATAGCATCATGTGGAAAGTGTTCCCCTCGCAAATTATATACCAAGTATAAAGTATAAAGTATAATATACTAAGTATAAAGCATTGATATTCCCATACCATAGTATCGTATGATGAGTATTCAATTATATACTAAGTATAAAGCACTGAAATCCCATGCCATAGCTCTCTGTGTAAAGTATGAACCGAAGGTTTATCAGGTCTAAAATGCGAATTATCCTGGGGGGGACCCAAGTGGGTGTCGTGGGTAGGTGTCGGCCTCCCAAGCAAAGGGTCCCCGGTTCGAACCCCGGTGGTGGCAGCGCGGTTGCCGTCCGAGAAGTCTCGACTCACCAGACAGTGGCACACACCGCGCAGTGGCACTCACCGCTAGCACTCGCTTAGAAAAGAAACTTAAAACTTAAAACGAATCTATGCTCTTTTTTATATAAGTTTAATTTTTTTTTTAAATAAAACATTTTTAAAACGTCTCCAACTTTTCTGAAGCTGGATTCGATCCCGGGACCCTCCGGTCCAGAGACCAGAGCCCTTCCACTGGGCCACTGCTCCTTCTTAGTAATATGCGTTCGAGTTTTATTTTAAACCTTCGTATGACAAACTTTTAATTAAAACGTAGTAAAAGAACACCCGGGAATCGAACTCCGCACCATTGGGTGTAGAGTCCGGAGCCCTTCCATTGAGCCACGTCTCCTCTTACTTTTATGGCGTTCGAGTTTAATTTTAAACCTTGGTATGAACAACTTTAAATCAAAACGTAGTAAAAGAACACCCGGGAATCGAACTCCGTACCATTGGGTGTAGAGCCCGGAGCCCTTCCAATAGGCCACTACTACTCTTACTTCATTTGCGTTCGAGTTTAATGTTATACCCTAGAATGAACAACTTTAAATCAAAACGTAGTAAAAGAACACACACGGGAATCGAACCCCGTACCATTGGGTGTAGAGCCCGGAGCCCTTCCATTGGGCCACTACTCATCTTACTTCATTTGCGTTCGAGTTTAATGTTATACCTTAGAATGAACAACCTTAAATCAAAACGTATTATAGCTTATGCCTTCCACTCGCAAATTATTTATCAAGTGTAAAGCAAGGATTTCCCTATGCCATAGGATACCGCGCAAACCAATGTTCTCAAGCATACTAAAAGAACACAGATCGGGAATCGAACCCCGTACCCTTGGGTGTAGAGCCCGGAGCCCTTCCATTGGGCCACTACTACTCTTTCTTCATTTGCGTTCGAGTTTAATGTTATACCCTAGAATGAACAATTTTAAATCAAAACGTATTATAGCTTATGCCTTCCACTCGCAAATTATTTATTAAGTGTAAAGCAAGGATTTCCCTATGCCATAGGGTACCGCGCAAACCAATGTTCTCAAGCATACTAAAATAACACAGATCGGGAATGGAACCCCGCACCATTGGGTGTAGAGCCCGGAGCCCTTCCATTGGGCCACTACTACTCTTACTTCATTTGCGTTCGAGTTTAATGTTATACCTTAGAATGAACAACTTTAAATCAAAACGTAGTAAAAGAACACACGAGAATCGGACCCCGTACCATTGGGTGTAGAGCCCGGAGCCCTTCCATTAGGCCAATACTCATCTTACTTCATTTGCGTTCGAGTTTAATGTTATACCCTAGAATGAACAACTTTAAATAAAAACGAAGTAAAAGAACACAGACCGGGGTTCGAACCCCGTACCATTGGGTGTAGAGCCCGGAGCCCTTCCATTAGGCCACTACTACTCTGACTTCATTTGCGTTCGAGTTTAATGTTATACCCTAGAATGAACAATTTTAAATCAAAAAGTATTATTTGCCTCCCACTCGCAAATTATTTACCAAGTGTAAAGCACGGATTTCCCTATACTATAGGGAACCGCGCAAACCAATGTTCTCAAGTGTAGAAAAATAACACAGACCGGGGTTCGAACCCTGTACCATTGGGTGTAGAGCCCGGAGCCCTTCCATTGGGCCACTACTACTCTTACTTCATTTGCGTTCGAGTTTAATTTTATACCCTAGAGTGAACAACTTTATATCAAAACATATTTAACTTATGCCTTCCACTCGCATTAATATTGATTAGGGGTTAAGCAAGGATTTCCCTATGCCGTAGGGTACCGCGTAAACCAATGTTCTTCAACGCAGAAAAAGAACACACACACCGGGGTTCGAACCCATCACCTTTGGCTTCAGAGTCCAGAGCCCTACCACTGTGCCACTGTCCTTCTTCATAACAAAAGGTTCGAGTTTAAATATAAACCTTAGAATGAATTCAACTTTAAATCAAAACGTAATAGCGGGTGCCTTCCACTCGCATGTTATTTATTAGGTATAAAGCAAGGATTTCCCTATGCCATAGGGTTCCGCTTAAACCAATGTTCTTACGCGTAGAAAAAGACACACGCCGTGGCTCGAACTCAGTGCCTTTGCGCTCAGAATCCGGAGCTCTACCACTGGGCCACCGCTCTTCTTATGAACAATGGGTTAGAGTTTAATTATAAACCTTAGAGTGGACAACTTTAAATCAAAACGTATATACATGTAGCGAGTGCCTTCCACTCGCGTGTTTTACAAGGATTTCCCGATGCCATAGTACCCCAGGTAATGTAAAGATTGGGACTGGGTACAACAGAGTTGATGCATGCACAAATTTGACGGTGTTTGAGATAAATAAAATGCACGGGACTAAAACGGGTCTATTTAACTGAGAAAATATCAGCGATTGAAAAAGTCTCTAGAAGCCGGGCAAATCGGGCGAATGGGGGGGGGGGGGGGCATATTAAAACAGGGGCGTAACAATGTGACCAACAAAACCATTTATTATTATATGTAATAAATATTTGATAGTCTAAGGAAATTGAACTCTAAATAAGACACGGGACGGAGTATTCTTTATGTTTTAATTCAATATTTGTTTAATGTTTGAGTTTCTACATTTCACATTATGACTGCTCTTTAAATCAATATAAAAAGAATTCAGACAATAATTGACATACACATTCAAATTTATTTTAAGCAGCAATTTTTTATTTATTTTTATTTATTTTAATAATTAAAATCATTAAACTTAAAATTTAAACGTCAAGTGTTTGTGCATCGTAAAAGAACTTTGTTTTTCTCCAAAGGCGATCAGAGAATACTGACCGAAACGTCAATTGAAACCAACGGTTATTTTCAGAACCACCCCATATTTAGAGATGATAGTCATTGCATGGTGTTACCGCAAACCTGTCCATTTCCACCATGCAAAGTTTTAAATCCAGGGTACAACATCAAAGCATTGCCATATAGGCTGTACAATTGTATGCAGTGAATAATTAGATTGGAACAATTTTACGACCTCACCACCAATTTCTGGCCGTTTTGTTTTAATCTCCGAATAATCAACGGGAAAACAGCAACCTAAAGGCCTACTAACTATAACAGAGAATTATATTGAGCAATAACACACCACCATACCCATTGTGTTGTGCACAGTTAACCAGCATACCAGCTAACGTAGTGTAGACCTATAGCTAATAGAAACAAACAAATCACAAACATTGCTTTTACCATGGGTTTGAACGACTTTATATTGAATCAGAATAAACGAGTACACATTAGTCTTGCCTGAACAGTTCCCTGAAGATTAAAACTACATCAAAAAGGCTCTAAATATCGTCCACGGAGACAGCCAGAGTCAACTGCATGGTTGGAGATAATTTTGAATACATGTGTACGCGGTAAATTACTGGGTACGAAGCATGGGTTAAAAGACCAACTATAGGGTACCCGACTATTCGTGTTCTTGTCGCAATGTCGCTTACTTGTTGATATAGCAGTGCCTCCAAAAAGAGAGGTTAAAATGAATATTTGAGACCCATCCTATTGTTCCAGCAACCTGTAACTTGGAGACTGTCTTTTACACATGACGAACTTCCTTTGGTTAAATTTTGAGGCAATTCGGAGAGAAAATGTTTCGGAGGCTGAAAAAACGTCAAGCTTACCCCCTTGTCGTTTTTTTCAAAAATCGGCCGAAATTTGTGTCTTCCAAATCGCCTGAAATTTCATACCTAGGTGTAATTGGGGGCGAGGAGCAAGAAAATCTTGGTTTTAGTCGTCTACGATGGCTACTTGTTGAGATAATGCCTCATTTCGGATAGTACGACGGTTTAAAATCAAGGTTAAAATGAATATTTGAAACCCATCCTATTGTTCCAGCAACCTGTAACTTGGAGACTGTCTTTTACACATGACGAACTTCCTTTGGTTAAATTTTGAGGCAATTCGGAGAGAAAATGTTTCCGAGGCTGAAAAAACGTCAAGCTTACCCCCTTGTCGTTTTTTCCAAAATCGGCCGAAATTTGTGTCTTCCAAATCGCCTGAAATTTCATACCTAGGTGTAATTGGGGGCGAGGAGCAAGAAAATCGTGGTTTTAGTCGTCTACTATGGCTACTTGTTGAGATAATGCCTCATTTCGGATAGTACGACGGTTTAAAATCAAGGTTAAAATGAGTGTTTGAGACCCATTCTATTGTTCCAGCAACCTGCAACTTGGAGACTGTCTTTTACACATGACGAACTTCCTTTGGTTAAATTTTGAGGCAATTCGGAGAGAAAACATTTCCGAGGGTGAAAAAACGTCAAGCTTACCCCCTTGTCGTTTTTTCAAAAATCTGCCGAAATTTGTGTCTTCCAAATCGCCTGAAATTTCATACCTAGGTGTAATTGGGGGCGAGGAGCAAGTAAATCTAGGTTTTAGTCGTCTACGATGGCTACTTTTTGAGATAATGCCTCATTTCGGATAGTACGACGGTTTAAAATCAAGGTTAAAATGAATATTTGAAACCCATCCTATTGTTCCAGCAACCTGTAACTTGGAGACTGTCTTTTACACATGACGAACTTCCTTTGGTTAAATTTTGA
The DNA here is from genome assembly GCF_902459465.1 of Asterias rubens. Taxonomy (NCBI): domain Eukaryota; kingdom Metazoa; phylum Echinodermata; class Asteroidea; order Forcipulatida; family Asteriidae; genus Asterias; species Asterias rubens. The sequence continues at coordinate 194,183 of NW_022985693.1, forward strand.
GGCAATTCGGAGAGAAAATGTTTCCGAGGCTGAAAAAACGTCAAGCTTACCCCCTTGTCGTTTTTTCAAAAATCGGCCGAAATTTGTGTCTTCCAAATCGCCTGAAATTTCATACCTAGGTGTAATTGGGGGCGAGGAGCAAGAAAATCTTGGTTTTAGTCGTCTACGATGGCTACTTGTTGAGATAATGCCTCATTTCGGATAGTACGACGGTTTAAAATCAAGGTTAAAATGAGTGTTTGAGACCCATTCTATTGTTCCAGCAACCTGCAACTTGGAGACTGTCTTTTACACATGACGAACTTCCTTTGGTTAAATTTTGAGGCAATTCGGAGAGAAAACATTTCCGAGGGTGAAAAAACGTCAAGCTTACCCCCTTGTCGTTTTTTCAAAAATCGGCCGAAATTTGTGTCTTCCAATTCGCCTGAAATTTCATACCTAGGTGTAATTGGGGGCGAGGAGCAAGAAAATCTTGGTTTTAGTCGTCTACGATGGCTACTTTTTGAGATAATGCCTCATTTCGGATAGTACGACGGTTTAAAATCAAGGTTAAAATGAATATTTGAAACCCATCCTATTGTTCCAGCAACCTGTAACTTGGAGACTGTCTTTTACACATGACGAACTTCCTTTGGTTAAATTTTGAGGCAATTCGGAGAGAAAACATTTCCGAGGGTGAAAAAACGTCAAGCTTACCCCCTTGTCGTTTTTTCAAAAATCGGCCGAAATTTGTGTCTTCCAAATCGCCTGAAATTTCATACCTAGGTGTAATTGGGGGCGAGGAGCAAGAAAATCTTGGTTTTAGTCGTCTACGATGGCTACTCTTTGAGATAATGCCTCATTTCGGATAGTACGACGGTTTAAAATCAAGGTTAAAATGAATATTTGAGACCCATCCTATTGTTCCAGCAACCTGTAACTTGGAGACTGTCTTTTACACATGACGAACTTCCTTTGGTTAAATTTTGAGGCAATTCGGAGAGAAAATGTTTCCGAGGCTGAAAAAACGTCAAGCTTACCCCCTTGTCGTTTTTTCAAAAATCTGCCGAAATTTGTGTCTTCCAAATCGCCTGAAATTTCATACCTAGGTGTAATTGGGGGCGAGGAGCAAGAAAATCTTGGTTTTAGTCGTCTACGATGGCTACTTTTTGAGATAATGCCTCATTTCGGATAGTACGACGGTTTAAAATCAAGGTTAAAATGAATATTTGAAACCCATCCTATTGTTCCAGCAACCTGTAACTTGGAGACTGTCTTTTACACATGACGAACTTCCTTTGGTTAAATTTTGAGGCAATTCGGAGAGAAAATGTTTCCGAGGCTGAAAAAACGTCAAGCTTACCCCCTTGTCGTTTTTTCCAAAATCGGCCGAAATTTGTGTCTTCCAAATCGCCTGAAATTTCATACCTAGGTGTAATTGGGGGCGAGGAGCAAGAAAATCTTGGTTTTAGTCGTCTACGATGGCTACTTTTTGAGATAATGCCTCATTTCGGATAGTACGACGGTTTAAAATCAAGGTTAAAATGAGTGTTTGAGACCCATTCTATTGTTCCAGCAACCTGCAACTTGGAGACTGTCTTTTACACATGACGAACTTCCTTTGGTTAAATTTTGAGGCAATTCGGAGAGAAAACATTTCCGAGGGTGAAAAAACGTCAAGCTTACCCCCTTGTCGTTTTTTCCAAAATCGGCCGAAATTTGTGTCTTCCAAATCGCCTGAAATTTCATACCTAGGTGTAATTGGGGGCGAGGAGCAAGAAAATCTTGGTTTTAGTCGTCTACGATGGCTACTCTTTGAGATAATGCCTCATTTCGGATAGTACGACGGTTTAAAATCAAGGTTAAAATGAATATTTGAGACCCATCCTATTGTTCCAGCAACCTGTAACTTGGAGACTGTCTTTTACACATGACGAACTTCCTTTGGTTAAATTTTGAGGCAATTCGGAGAGAAAATGTTTCCGAGGCTGAAAAAACGTCAAGCTTACCCCCTTGTCGTTTTTTCAAAAATCTGCCGAAATTTGTGTCTTCCAAATCGCCTGAAATTTCATACCTAGGTGTAATTGGGGGCGAGGAGCAAGAAAATCGTGGTTTTAGTCGTCTACGATGGCTACTTGTTGAGATAATGCCTCATTTCGGATAGTACGACGGTTTAAAATCAAGGTTAAAATGAATATTTGAAACCCATCCTATTGTTCCAGCAACCTGTAACTTGGAGACTGTCTTTTACACATGACGAACTTCCTTTGGTTAAATTTTGAGGCAATTCGGAGAGAAAACATTTCCGAGGGTGAAAAAACGTCAAGCTTACCCCCTTGTCGTTTTTTCAAAATCGGCCGAAGTTTGTGTCTTCCAAATCGCCTGAAATTTCATACCTAGGTGTAATTGGGGGCGAGGAGCAAGAAAATCTTGGTTTTAGTCGTCTACGATGGCTACTTGTTGAGATAATGCCTCATTTCGGATAGCACGACGGTTTAAAATCCAGATTAAAATGAATATTTGAGACCCATCCTATTGTTCCAGCAACCTGTAACTTGGAGACTGTCTTTTACTCTACCACCTGGCCAAATAATCCAACCTAGTTTGGGTATGACCTACCCCAAATTCATTCCCGCGACAAGCAGTAAAATCAAGTCTATATAATGTACGGGTACAGGATTCGAACCGGGTGTACCAGCTCTCGGTATAACACGCATTGGAACTATCCAGTGTACCTAGGTGCCTGTTGTTGTGTCTGGGGTGATTTTTATACTACTTATAATAATTCACTGCGTCCACTCAAGCAAAAAAGAAAAGGAAACATACACCCAGTAGAGTTGAACCAGGGTCTCGTGGCTCCCAGTCCCATACGTAGTTAGTGTAGCTACGGCGCCACCTATCATGCTATGAGATTTAGTACAATTAATTAAATGAACCCAATTAACCACACCATTAAAGACGTAATTTTTGTTTTATTTATTTGACCTCGGAAGTTTTTTCTTCTAGACAATTATGTGTATTCAAATTATCTTTCTTTTTATAAACTGAAAAAAAAAGAAGTCCAGCTGCATTCTCATCAAAAATGTGCCTAAAATTATAGAAAGGCAAGGGATAAGTCCAGCAATTTCATCACTGAAATCATTTTAAAGAACGACTAAAATGCTTGACATCTGATGATGAAAAATGTCTGTTCCTTAAATTTTACACTTGGGTCTTTTTTGATGAAAATGCTGGAATCACGACCTCTTTTGTTTTGTTTTTAATGTGATTTCGTTTAATTTCGGGCCCGTAATGGATAAAATCCTGGACTTACTACCCCTTGTGATGTTTTCCAATATTGAGGGTGCACAGTTTTGAAGTTTGATTTTACGTTAAAGGCTTTGCACAACAATAATGAAAGAGAAAACATGAAACACAGATTCAACCGTATTCCATTGCAATTTAATTTCGTACAGTTGCTATTAAAACTACGAGGCATTTAAATAACTACACGCAATATTTTGCAAATATTGGATGCATTAATAATAATAATAATTGTATTGTATTGTATCAAATTTTGTTCCTTAAACGGAACAAACCTCATTCCGTACGGGAAGGGTTACAACAATAACAAAACTTGAACTTATTATACAACACAGAAGAGCTCTCGAGAGGTCAGCAAGACCAAATTTTAAATTATGTTTTGGTTTCGAAACACAATTAATAATGGTTTTCTTTTGAGAACTCACAAGGATTTTTTTTTTTCTTGTCAGATAAGATACTAAAACCTGTGTAACTTTGACACTTGGCATCATACAATATCTTTCCGAATACAGTAAACATTTGGCAAAACAAATGAAATGAATTTGGATTTCAACATCCTCCAAGCAGTGAATACATACGATCCTTAAATTCTACACCTGTATATCTCCCAACCCCAACTTGTAATTTATGTGCTTAGCACCTAAACCTTGCTAAGCAGTGACGATATTGAGGATTGTGTACAAATAACTTAGGTATGGCTATATGTCGAAGTTCTTTTTAAACGTCCTATATGTATATATATTTGGGTTGCGGTAACACCATGTGTGTATCTACTTGCCAGGTAGAGTTTGTTCTTAGAGAACTGTCTTGCTTTATTCTACTACCGCAGAGTAGATGTTCGGGTATTCGAGAGACTTCTAAGTTCTGACAAGAACTGTCCTGCTTATTAACTATTACCTGGGCGGATGGTGAAGAAATAGGCTGGGACTACTACTTTAGCTTAGGCCTATTCGATCGTAATTAACTATACTACCGCAGAGTAAGTTCTTGGGTTGGTCTCAACGTTTCGACTAGCTTGCTCTAGTCATTGTCAGGAGACTGAACAAACTCTACCTGGCAAGTAGATACACACATGGTGTTACCGCAAACCAAACATACATGTACATTGATACCTCACCATGCAATGCCTCAAATCCTATGACCTTTATGTACTAAGTTTATTTCTTTTGGTAATCTCTAAAAGCAGTTGCAAATAAATACATTACATAATTCTTTGGGTACTTTTTGTAACACTAAACACAATGTTTACAGATTTGCATTAAACTTACACCGTTTGAAGATAATGATAGTAGAAAGCTTACCTTTAAAAGTTACTTGCTGAGGTGATGTATTTTGTGAGAAATGAGTAAAACAATGTCCTGAACATACGTTTTTACATGCTAAAATAATTTTCGAAGAGTCAAAAATTATTTCCATGACATTGTTTTACTCATTTCTCAAAAAGTACAGCTTCACAGCAAGTCATGTTTTCAGGGAAGCTTTCTACCATCATTATCTTCAATTTGAGTAAGTTTAATGTAAATCTGTGGACATTGTGTTTTTTGTCCTACAAAAGTACCCAGACCCTTTAAATGCATCAACATAATAATAATACTTGGTTCTTAAATAGCGTTTTGTATCACACCCTTAAGGGTCGAAACAAAGCGCTCAGTATTTTCCCTGCAAGGTATGTGGGGCCAGGTTTTTGAAGTATGGTATTGTTATCTTATAGCACCATGTAAATTGTTTTACAAGGTGCTGTGGTGCAATATGCTTCCGATTAAACCAGGAACACCGCGGCGTACCCCTACTCTTCTGATGTACGCACTTAGTTCTTTACTGTGCATTACACAACACACAGGAGCACACTCCGGTTCGAGCATCGATTAGAGGATCAGCGCAGAAGATAAGTACACATGGCATAGTCTTTAATAGACATTCAAGTCTGTTTAATCACAATTTTTCAGATTTTTCAAGGGTGAACAAAATACGGTAATTAGACTAAAATAGAAAGAACGCCATGCCCAATTGAAATCACCATAATAATTTGCATCAATTTCAAAGACATCGTGCAAAATGATTTATATACAGTTATTAAAAAATTGTTTAGTAAATGTTAAAGGCACTGGACACTATTGAGAATACAGGGGTCACCTTCACAAAGAGTTGGGACTAGTCCTAACTTAGGACTAGTCCTAGGAGATATTAAAATCCTAAGGCTAGTCCTAAGTTAGGACGAGTAACTCGAGTTAAAAGACTAGTCTTAAAGGCAGTAGACACTATTACTCAAAATAATTTTTAGAATAAAACCTTACTTGGAAATAAGTTATAGGAAGACGTTGATAGCATAAAACATCGTGAGAAATAGCTCCCTCTAAATTGATGCAGTTTTCGAGAAAGAAGTAATTTTCCTCAAATTTGATTTTGAGACCTCAAGTTTAGAATTTAAGGTCTCGAAATCAAGCATAAGAAAGCACACAACTTCGTGTGACAAGGGTGTTTTTTCTTTCATTATTATCTCGTAACTTCGATGACCGATTGAGCTAAAATTTTCACAGGTTTGTTATTTCATGCATATGATGAGATACAGCAAGTGAGAAAACTGGTCTTTGACAATTACCAAAAGTGTCCACTGTCTTTAACTCTTTGTGAAATCCACCCCTGGTCTTTGACAATATTACCAAACAGTGCCCAGTGCCTTTAAAGGGTCTGGGTACTTTTTACACAATGTCCACAGATTTCGAGAAATGAGTAAAACAATGTCACACAAGTTATTTTAGTCTCAGTATTAGCATGTTAAAACGTATTAGCATGTAAAAACCATAACATACCATACATGTAACTGGTTCATACGTTTTTACTTGCAATCACTGAAAGTGAGACGAAAGTGATTTTGGTGACTTGTTTTAGTACTCATTTCTCAAAAACTACAGCACCTCAGCAAGTAATATTGTAAGGGAAGCTTTCTACCATCATTATCTTCAAACTGTGTAAGTTTAATGTAAATCTGTGGACATTATGTTTTGCGTTACAAAAAGTACCCAAATCTTAAAATTGTTAAAATACAAAAATTACACAAGTACAGTTACTTCCTCCAAAAGTTCTGATCCTGCGCCATTTTTTTCTTGAAGTTCTGAAACCATTTATCTAGGACCGTCATGGGGATCCAGCTGATGTTTGGCTGGGGTGTCATCTGCGACTGGTTTATTCCGAACGACGAGGCGTAGTTGTAGAAGTTCTCCAACATCTTCATGGAGAACTCTGAGGAGCTGGTCAAAGTCAACGTCTTAATAAATGGAGAGAAAACAAAAAGTAAGTAAAAAGCACTGGACCCCTTTGGTAATAGGCCGATCCATTTAGCTCCGCCCCATCATTGCGTATTGACCAATCACATCCCATTGCGCAACACAAAGTCTGACAAATAAAGTCTGACAAGCGTATGCTTGGCGTGGGCGGACGAGTTGTGCAGAATGGCATAGGAGAGCCTCACGTGTTCTTGCTCACATGTGCGCCGTGGGCGGAGCCTAATGGATCAGTCTATTGTCAGAGACCAGTTTTCAAGCACTTGCCATGCCCATGTATCACAACATGTATGCATAAAATGTAACAAACCTGTGGAAGTTTGCCTTAATCGATTATCAAACTTCCAGAAAATAGTTGAAGAAAAAATTCTTTTTAGAAGTCTGAGAAAGGCTTCACGCCTGAAGTCTTTCGCAGATGCAAATATTTCAGTGAGAAATCACTTCTTTCTCAAAAACTTTGTTACTTCAGAGGGAGCCGTTTCTCACGATGTTTTATTTTATCAACAGCTCTCATCGAGTCGCATTGTGTTTCTGATCGTGATGTCCGATTGTGTTTCGTAAGTTAATTATGTCGTCGTAAATAGTTGTGAGCAACACCATTGGTTCACCAAGCAGGAAGCCACGGCTATTGTTGTAGTTGTCGTGGAGGTACGATTAACCGAGTAGTTAAAAAACGATAGTCGCTACTCGACTAAGCAATCAATAGTTGCGACTTTGACACTAGTCGCAATAGTCGCCCAGGCTTAATTGCATCACGATTAATTGAAGACGTATTAATAATAAAGACAAGTTCTTATTCAGCGCATTTTTCAATAACCATCTCAATGCGCTTTAGATTAGTGCCCTGGTCATTGGGCAAATTACATCCCTGTAATCTTTCTCAGCCCCCCTGGGGAGTATACAGCCCTGAACTGCTTTGGCACACCAGTGGCTTTTTCATACACAATATCAACCTCTACCCTCGCAGGTACCCATTTATACCCCTGAGTGGAAAGAAGCAACTATAGTCAAGTGTCTTGCTCAAGGACACAAGTGTCATGACTGGGATTCGAACCCACACTCCGCTGACTTTTCCACCTGAACTTAGATTCAATGCCCTTAATCACTCGGTCATGACACCCAACAAATCCAATGCAGCCCTTTCATTTTTCAAATGTTACTAAAGCTTCCAAATGTTTCCGCCCCAGAAAAAGCCCTAATATTTAGGACTCTGTTTCTGTGAACAGCACAAAGGAAGAGTCCTATAGAGGGCTAGGCGCAACCTGAACTCCTGAGATACTGGGCCCAATTTCATAGAGCTGCTTGAAGACACTGGACACTATTGGTAATTGTCAAAGACCAGTCTTCTCACTTGCTGTATCTCAACATTTGCATAAAACAACAACCCTGTGAAAATTTGAGCTCATTCGGTCATCTAAGTTGCGAGATAATTATGAAAGAATAAAAACACCCTTGTCACACGAAGTTGTGTGCTTTCAGATGCTTTATTTCGAGACCTCAAAATTCTTAATCTGAGGTCTCAAAATCAAATTCGTGGCAAATTACTTCTTTCCTGAATACCACCTTAATTCAGAGGGAGCCATTTCTCACTAAGTTTGTTACCATCAACCGCTCTCCATTACTTGTTACCAAGTAAGGTTTTATGCTAATAACTATTTTGAGTAATTACCAAAAGTGTCCACTGCCTTTAAGCACAAAATAAGCTAAGCAAATCAAAGTTACCAGCCAGTGAGAATTTTTTTAACAGTATTTTCTACTTGAGCAGCTCTATGCGATTGGGACCTTGTTAACCGGAATAAAGTTACCACATGTACAAGGGTGTTTTTTTCTTTCATAATTCTTTCACAGGGTTGTTTTTTTAGGCAAATGTTGAGATACAGCAAGTGAGAAGACTGGTCTTTACAATAACCAATACCCAGCCGACTGTGCACAACAACAAAATAAAAACGTACCTGGGTACTTTCTGCTGGTATCTGATGCTGGATAACGTGAAGGGGTTCCACAGAGATTCCAATCTGTGACATCGTCTTCATCGGCTGCTGTACAGGCATAGACTGCATGAATGAGTTGTTTGTAGAACTTCCTTTGAAAGACACATTCAAACAAAATCATAAAAAGACAATCAATCAATCAACCGGCAGAGGCAGCAAGGGTCCATCGCGCCGATTTCATGTGTCCACGTCCTACAGCCTCACGCCACATGTGGGCGATTTCCCTAGGCTGGCCAAGTTGTTGGGCCTAGGATGACCGAGGGCGGCCTCTGTCTAGGTCTCTTCCAGCCAGGAGCTAGTCTTGGTTCAAGACTCTCCTGGATTTGTCACAACAGGGCGCGCAATCACCCCCAACGCGCTATCAACCACGAACCGCTATCACCCGAGAACCGCTATCACAGGAGAGTCTTGGCACATTCGTTAAATCTCCCCCCCAAAAAGGGGCGGGCTCTGCGGGAAACCTACGCACACGCATTATGTTTCCCCCCCGATTTTGGGGGGAGATTTAACGAATGTTCCAAGACTCTCCTGTGATAGCGGTTCGTGGTTGATAGCGCGTTGGGGGTGATAGCGCGCTTTCTTGTTACAAATCCAGGAGAGTCCTGAACCAAGACTAGCCAGGAGCTGGTGCTAGGCCTCCCCTGGAGTTGATGGCGATGCTTTAGAGCTTTTTTAGCTGGGATGTTGTCAGCTAGGCGAGCGACATGACCGAAGAAGGCAGAGTAGCGGTGTTGAATTAGTTGGTTGATGGGGGGGGGGGGGGGGGGGGCGGACACGTTCTTTGGGTGACCTCATTGTTGTTGACGAAGTGGAACCGCTGGATGCCAAAAATAGATCATTGACACTGGAAACCTTTAGTAATATTTTCAGAGACCAGTCTTCTCACTTGGTGTATCTCAAAATATGCACAAAGAACAAACCTGTGAAAATTTGAACTCAATTGGTCTTCGAAGTTGTGAGAGAATAATGGAAGAGAAAACACCCTGTTCGTACGAAGTTGTGTGCTTTCAGTTCAGATGCTTGATTTCCAGACCTCAGCTGAGGTCTCGAAATCAAATCAAATATTTTAGTGAGAAATTACTACTTTCTCAAAAACTACGTTACTTCAGATTCAGAGGGAGTCGTTTCTCACAATGTTTTTTACTATCAACAGCTCTCCATTGCTCATTACCAAGTCAGTTTTTATGTTAACAATTATTTTGAGTAATCACCAATAGTGTCCAATGCTTCTAACCAAGATGATTTCTTGCTTTGCTTTAGGGAATATCTCAATAGTCTTGCTCTGGGCAAGAAGGATTGTTCCTGTAGGTATTTGGGCAATTCCAAGCAAACATGGACATAACACACAAAAATCAAGTTTATGTCACAACTTTCTTTCCACTTAGAAGTTATAGCTAACATATGAAACCAATTTATTTTTAGTTGTTGACAAGGAATGAACCCAATTATTGCCAAATCAGAACTCGGCTTGGGCACCATGTAGGCGTGGCTACATTGCCTGGAAAACTGTAATGCGACTGACCGTAATGCGACTGACCATGGTTTTGCCATGTGTACCTAAAAGTTCAAGTTGCTGACCATTTATAAGTATCCTGTTGGATACTCATGTATAAGAGTTGTGTGTTACATATAGTAACACAATCAGTCTATAAACTTAGAGGAAAGAATATCTCACACAGAACTTCTAGCACCACGATCGAGAAATGACACTGAAAAGTGTTATGCGACTGACCATGGAATTGCCCATTTGCACGTACATGGACATGTAATCATAATATTTTGCAGGTGGAGATGTGACAGTTATGCCAATAAAACGGGATATAAACACCGGCCTGATGAAACATATTGACTACATTTTTTTGTCAACCATACCTTTCTTCAAGCCGACTACTTTAAAAATGGCACTTGGCTTTTCGTTGGTGATGAAACCGAGAAACATCCAGACCATTTCGCCCTCCGGTGACGGCCAACTGAAGTAGATGGCCCTGCCCATTCCCTCTGGAAACGCTCCGGTCCCGGTCAGGAAGACAACGATGTGGTTGATGGTAGCCGCATTGAAAATGTTGAAGAGGACATGAGTGTCGTCTATCTGTTGCATGTCCGTCTGGACCTAGAGAGTAAAATGGGTGAAACTAGTTAAGAGATGGTTGCGAGAACTAGATGTTAAATTTGCATTTGGGATAAAGAATTTCATATACTTTTGATTTTACCATTACACCGACGAGTAACTTTCACGAGTTCTCAGGCATACTCGATTACTTGGGTGGGATTAGAACCCAGGACCTTTGCAAATCTGTAGCAGTGTCTTACAAACTAGACCACCTAGAGTGCCTGGTAGCTAGAGGCAGTTTGAACCCTTTATTTAGGATGGTAAGAAGACACTGCTCGTTAACTGCAAGGGTCGATGGTACGAATCCCACCCAAGTAATATGCCTGTGATTTTTTTTTCACAGAACTCGGGAAAGTACCGAGTACTAACATATCGGTGTAAAGGGTAAAACCACAATTGATCTGATTGCGAGTTTAGTGTTGGGGATGGGGAACAGAGGGATCTCCCTCACTCCGAGGTCTCTGTAGAAAGACAACGATGTGGTTGATGCTAGCCGCATTGTCATTGTTAGAGGATGACGTGCGAATCGTAAACCTTTGAATGTCCGTCTGGACCTGAGAATAGAATGGGTGAGAATAGTTAAGAGATGATTGCGAGTGTAAAGCCCGATTCATACTTCTTCCTGCGAAAGCGAATGTGAATGCATTGTAATTTTGCACCCCAAATTCGCAAGGAATAGTTCACATCAGTTTGCTAAGTGCTAAACAGCCATGTGAAATCGTCACCATTTGTTCTATCGCATAATTGCATTCGCATTTGCAGGAAGTATGAACCTGACTTTACACTCGCAATCCTACTGCTACTTGCCGTCAACTCGTTTGGTGTCGTCCACTCCGTCAACACAACCAAATATCATTTTTATAAGTTATTCCAATGGCCAACAACTCAGACAAGAGAGCATTGTACTTTATATAGCCCAGGTTGGACTCCTCCGTTGCATGCAGTGCGACGGAGTCCAAAGGTCCCGTACCATTGCGAAAGATTTTCAAAAATCTGTTAAAAATATTTCTACCTAAGTTGGGAGTCTGAACTTTTACTCACATGTTCCTTGTAGTTGGAACTCCAAGCCCGTGTTATTTAAAATTGTTGACTTGTCTCCTTTGGTGTTAATATTTTGTGAAAAGAAAATTGAAATTTACGTTTTCCATTCCCACGTCGTCCACTAACTTCCGTGTAAACACTTTCTTGCACTGATCACTGGCGGCGCCATCAACTTGCGTCAACCACTCACTAAGCAGATGGATAATAGTCAGCGAGCAATTTACACAAAGCGCAGAACATAGTAAACCGAGCATAGACGTCTTGTGCCAAGACTCCATGTGCTGGAAGCGTATGTTTTTCCCAGGACAGATGAGGCCGTTAAGTTGGCGCATGCTAAGTGGCCTCATCGGTCCTAGGAAAAAAATATACGCGCGCAGGAAAGCGCCCTCTGTTGTCCGTCTATATGACAAGACGAAGCCATGTAAAAGAGCAAGATGGCGGCAGACGGCTTTGCTGCTTATAAATATTTTTAAAGAAAAAAACTCACTTTGTAACCGAAATTCAACCTGAAACTTTAAAAAATTCTATTTGAGGTGTAGTGCTTTCCAGTTTTATGCCTCCTGGATTTTACATGTGTACTGGAGGAGTTGAAGGCGATTTGATAGCACCTACCCAGTTGACGGCGAATAGCGGCAAGACAACGCGCTGCACTCTAAAGCCATGCGCACTTGAGCTCACACTATCAAGTGGTATACAATGATCAACATCGCCAGTGCAGAACTTCGACATATTTTCGGAAATAATTTCTTCCATGGATATATTTGTTAGCTGTAAACTCGATGAAAATATAGTGAGGGACACTATGAATATATGAACGGAATTTCAACTTCTCAAATCAGGTAAAAAATTAAGAAAATTGTAGTCAAATTTGTGTTCGCATTGTAAAGAACCTTTATACCCAGGACGTCAGTGCAGTGGTACTCTAATCATATTTGAGTTTGTTTTTTAGTTTTGTCAGGTTTATTTTTTAATTTCTATGGGGTGTTTTAGTTTTTGTTTTAAATAAGTTTCAAAGATCCATTCTTTTGTATTTAATCTGTTCTTAATCTGAGCACTTATGTGGATTTGTGCGCTCTATAAGACCTCGTTATTATTTTTATTATTATTATCGCGCCCAACAGAAACTCTGCTCATTTTTCTTGTTAACTTTACCTCTTTTCACCAATCCAGTGCTTTCTTAATATTTTTTATCTTCAAATTTTCATCCACAGATTTCACGTTTCTTTTTCACTTCTCCAGAGAAACGGCACCCTCTGAAGTGCCATAGTTTCCGAGAAAGAAGTAATTTTCCACGAATTTGATTTTGAGACCTCAGATTTAGAACTTGAGGTCTCAAAATCAACCATCTAAACGCACATGCCTTCGTTTGACAAGGTTTTTTTTGTCTTTCATTCATATCTCGCAAGTTCGATGACCGATTGAGCTCAAATTTTCACAGGTTCGTTATTGTATGCATATGTTGAGATACACCAACTGTGAAGGCTAGTCTTTGACAATAACCAATAGTGTCCACTGCCTTAAGGGAGAATGCTGACTGGCTCATTAATGTCTCAATAACAAACATTACACAACGTACCCATGGCTCGGTACACCGTACCGATGTTCCCGTAGGCTATGCCCAGTCCGCGAGGGTTTCCCGTTTGACTGTGGACTTCCAAGCATTCCACAAGGAGCAAGATGGCCGCCTCATTGTCCTTCAGAGCTGATGATGAAGAGAAGAACAGACACAAATCAAAAATGATTTTGATTTTCAAATAATTATTGACTTCTTTAAAGTAATTATCCCCGGGGGTGCTATCTGATAGTGGCTTCCTTTATATAGCACAATAGGAAAAATATAGCACAACTACGTCCCATATCCAAAGAGGTCCTAGGCCGAGGTCTTGTTGGATGTGAGATGCAGACGCACTATATTTTTCCGTTAGCCCTATATAGGACTCTTCCTATGTACACAGATACAGAGTCCTAACTATTGAGGCCTGTTACTTGGGCGGAACATTTTCAAAGCTTCATAACTCAAATCTTACCTGCAACAAGCCACTAATTGCCACAGATTCACATTCCATGGCGGCATACATTTTTTCTGCGGTGGGTTTTGGTCCTCATATATTCCTCACAAATCCGTCATTTTCGTGAAATAATGCAGCTCCCAACGTTAAAAAAATCCTGTTTTTATCGTTTTCTCAGTGTTGTCTGTTGCCGTGCGTCTGCGTATACATTCCCATGCAAGACGCATGATGCAAGACGCATGAATTCTTGGTCACCATACTCTTGACTGCACAGCATTAACACACAAATGCAACGCAAGATTTGCGCATCTCGCGTAAACACGGCAGACTGTGAGAGTACGAACAAAAATGGGAATTCCTTAACGTTGGGAGCTGCATTATTTCATGAAAATGACAGATTTTTGAAGAATATATGACGATCAAAACCCACCGCAGAAAAATATATGCTGCCATGTAGTGTGAATCTGTTGAAATTAGTGCTTTCTTGCAGGTAAGATTTGAGTTATGAAGCTTTGAAAATGTTCCGCCCCAGAAATGTACCCTGATATCCAGGATGTCACTGTAGTATTACGAAAGTGTAAGGCCGCCAGGACTAATTTTTCCGTACTCCATGAGCGTGTGTGTGATAACTTATAATACTTAAAATTCAAACCTGTGTATATCTTGCCGAGGCAGTTTAAGGCACGCGACTTCATCGCCAAGTACCCGATCCTGTCGGACAGCTCCAAGTGTATGGCGTGGTAGACCAAGGCCATGTCGTAGTCCGGTGGGCTCATGGAGTAATGAGTGAAGCCAATGTTGAAGCAGGATACAACTAGAGCTGCCTGGTCACCTAGGGAAGAACAGGTATAATGTAAGAGGGTTGTTCACGTTATCAACATATCCGATCCTGTCTGAGAGCTCCAAGTGTATGGCGTGGCAGATCAAGGCCATGTCGTAGTCCGGTGGGCTCATGGAGTAATGAGTGAAGCCAATGTTGAAGCAGGAAACCACTAAAGCTGCCTGTCACCTAGGGAAGGAGAGCAGGTATGAACGAGAGAGCCCAATTTCATAGCGCTGCTTAACTGTAAGCAAATTTGCGTGCTTACTGTAGCAGAAAAATTTGCTTAAGCCTTAGCGTATTTCACAGGTTAGCAGAAAAATTGGACGGCCATTGCGTGTTTACCATGGATTTGCATTGTGACGTCATTTATTTTCGTGCGGTAAGCACCAGAAGGTTAGCATGCCTTTTCATGTGCTTACGGTTAGCAGCGCTATGAAATAGAAATTGCACAGTAAGCACAAAATCGACTGTTAAGCAGCGCTATGAAACTGGGCCCAGGTATGAACGAGAGAGCATACTGATCGAAACGTTGAAATAACTTGCCTCTTTGTTTTGCGAACACAAACTGTTGTTTCTGATGGGTAAGGGCATCGGTGAACCGCCCCTCCGACCGAAAAGTGGTTCCCAAGTCCCCATGGCGATCTGCCACGGCAACAGGATCTTCAAGTCGCTCGGCGATAGCGATGGCTTCTCTTAAGTACTCTTTAGCTGTTCCGAAGTCTGCTGAAGCCCTGGAATGCAATGCAACAATCATAAATTTAGGCTGGTTTTATCCCATTGGTTGAAAAATGTCATATGACGACGCTTACCAGGGCCAAATTATAGAGAGCTGCTTAAGCAGAAAATTGTTGCTTTTAGCATGGAGCAATACTCCATGCTTTTAGCAATTCCAAACAAGATACCAGGTACAGATAGCACACATGACAAAATATCTTGGCTGGTAAACTTATTCTGGTAAGCAATATTGTTTGGTGTTAGCTACTTTTGTGTTTTGAAAGCAGCTCTATGAAATTGGGCATCTGAATTAAAATTTTGAAGCATAACAAAAGACAACCAGATAGATCGGTGGCTTCGACAAACTTACCTACAAGCATTTCCAAATGACTATAACATTAGCCCCCTATCCGTTTCAATAGCGGCTGGAAAACCTTGGCAATAGCCTCCTTCAGATGTCATGTTTTCCTTGTAAATTTCCTTGCTATAGGGGTTGAATTCACAAAGTTCTTAGGACCAATCCTATGTAGGACTCTTTAGGAATTATTACAAACTTAAGGCTAGTCCTAAGTTAGGACGAGTAACTTGTCCTCTCTTCCAATGGAGAGATGGATATTACAGACAGGCTTTAGGAACTCCCATGGGGTCTCCTATTTCCCCAGTCTTAGCGAACATTTTCATGGAAGATTTTGATCAGAAAGCCCTGGGTACCGCTCGACTCAAACCCAAACTTTGGCTCCGATATGTGGATGACACGTTCATCATTTGGTCACATGGATTGGAAAACCTTGATGACTTCCTTAGTCACATTAACCGCCAACACCCTAACATTCAGTTCACCATGGAAACTGAGACATCCGATTCATTACCTTTCCTTGATGTACTCATTTCCAAGAAGACTGATGGTTCTCTAGCACACTCCGTGTACAGAAAACCCACCCATACAGACCGCTACCTCAATGCTCGGTCATTCCATCCTCCTTCTGTGAAAGCCTCAGTGAACCGGACCCTACTTCAAAGGGCACACTTTATTTGTGATAAGGAACATTTACCTAATGAACTTGAGCACCTTAACACAGTGCTAAAAGAGAATGGGTATAAACCAAACAAAAGAGAGTCCCTTTCAAAACACAACTCTCAGTCTGCACAATCCAAAGATATGCCCATTGCGGTCCTTCCGTACAATGGTCATACCTCACACAAAATTCAACGGATCCTCCGTGAGGCCGAAATCAAGGTCTACTACTGAACTCGCAACAAGTTGGATACTAAGCTACACACTCACAAAGACAAGCATGACTCTAGCAGTCAGGCAGGGGTCTATCGAATTTAATTGTACTTGTGGTAAAGTGTACATTGGCAAGACCGGTAGAGACCTAACTACCAGGCTAAAAGAACATAAAGCACACGGCCGCAGAGGAGAATATGATAAATCTGCCATTGTCAAACACTCCACCGATTTAGACCATGTCATAGATTGGGATCAGGCTCGTATCATAGCACCTGAGAGACATTGGTATACAAGGCGTATAAGGGAAGCTATCGAAATATACAGACACGACACTGTGCCACAAGATATCGACTACTTCATCAGCAGCATTTGGCATACTATCCTACCACCCTCCTCCTCTAACAACCCCCAACCTACTGACACGCCTCACTACACCCGAGAGGTTTCTCACACAATGGCCAACCCTAACAATAGCCCAGAGCCCGCCAACCACACAACCAATCAGAGCATTGATTGACCTGCAGTGGATCCACTGAACCCCTATGAATAAGCCCACTCTTCTCTTACCTCTTCAGTCTCCTGACGATGACTAGAGCAAGCTAGTCGGATATACTACCAAGCTTATCAACCAAAGCTAAAGACAGCCAGGCCAGACCTTCGACCGGCAAGAGGCGAGGTCCTAGACCAGATTTAAGTAGCTCTCTCAGTGGTACAGCCTTCATGGAGGTAGCCAGTGTAGCTAGTACTATGTCAATATCCAGCATGCCTGGAGATCTAGAGAGAAAGGAAAATGCAGATGCAGGATACGGAGAGATCTATTAAGTCCACTAGCGAAATGCAAGTCAATTTTACTCTTCCTGACGATGATTAGAGCAAGCTAGTCAAAACGTTGAGACCAATTTGAGAACTGACTCCGCAGTAGTACAATTAATCATGATCCTATAAGCTAAAGTAGTAGTCCCAGCCTATTTTCTATACCATCCAAGTTCTATAGCACATTTTACACTGACCAAATCAATGCAATTTACATTATTGCCCTTGTCATCGAGTCAATAACATTCCTATAAACTTTCTCAGCTCCCTGGGGATTTCAACCCCGAGCTGCCATGGCGCTCTAAAGGCATTTTCACTCACAATATCAACCCCTACCCTCGCAGCAACCCATTTATACCCCTGGGTGAAGAGAACGAATTATAGTAAAACATATACTCCAGCACATACCCCCCTCAAGCTGAGCGTCAACGCTCGAGTGGGAATCCATCCCGGCCCAGCCTGGAAGAGACCCAGAGGGCGACCATGCAACACCTGGTTGCGCCAGCTAGAAGTGGACCATGGCTCACCGGCACAGCAGCTGTGGCAGTCTAAAACAAATCGATACGTCCCTCTTGATGTACCACAGAGAATGATGATGATGATGATGACGATGACACAAATGTCATGACTAGGGTTTGAACCCACACTCAGATGACTTAACCACCAGAACTAGAATTTGATGCTCTTAAAACTACTCGGCCATGACACCCTAAAGCGAAAGAGGCAGAATTTGAAAGCACACAGAAAAAGAAAGGGTTTTGACCAGGGGCCTTTCTCAAACCTAGGCTTTTGGGCTCCGGCTCTGCGCACTGGTACACAGTGGAAACGCAGAGCTCAGCCTTTAAACTGCCTTTTTGGACCAGCGCGTATTTCACGCGGTGGTTTGAACATCAGGGCCTGATTTCATGGCTCTGCTTACCGTAAGCACAGAATCGGTGCTCACAGAAGCAGGGAATTCTGTGCTTACGGCAAGCGTGTTTCACGGGTTACGGCGAATTTTGGCTTCTGCGCGTGCGTATTCCACTTTACAAGGCTAGCGCAGAAATTCGGCGCTTGCACGTAAGCGGGGAATGTGGGTAAGCGCAGAATTCGGCGGTAAGCAGAGCCATGAAATTGGGCCCAGTAGATAGAGCTTGGAGCCTATAAGCCAGAGCCCAAGCCGAGGTTTGAAAAAGGGCCAAAAGAAGTTGGAAACACAACTTCAGGCATAACTATTTATTGCAATAAGTAAACTTGACAAATATCTCTTACCGATGGTCAATGGTCTGTATGTCTCTGCCTGGCACTCTGCTAGCAGCTTTTCATGCATCAGTATCTCCTGAAACTCTCGTCTATTGTCATTTGATAGACTTAATTTATCAATGTATTTGTACGAAGTCTTGGTATCCGACAAGCTTTGAACACCTGGGTGTATCGTAGTATGTCGAGCATGAATATGGACCAATGAGAACAAGGAGAGAACCAGGACAGCTGGTATCCTGGTCACTGGTAACATAGAATGACGATTATCTGTGTGGATCTGGATATGAAGAGAAATGAAAAATATTTCAGAACTGAACCTAATTTTATAAAGCCTGTAAGCAAAACAACTGTGGCTATTTTATCAAACATGTGATTTCACTATGTTACTCATGGCAAAATATTTACAAAAGGGACCAGGTAAATAAAATATATAGCCTAACTAAGATTAGAGGGACGTCCTGAAGTAATTGAAAATCTGAGTCATGATGGTCGAGTTTGAGCCCGTTTACGACAAGTCCACTGAACACATTTTTGTCCAATCCAAAGAGTGTCCAAGGTACGAAGTGTCCATAGTCACTTCGTACCTTGCAAAGGTACGAAGTGTCCAGGGTACGAAGTGGCAAAAGTACGAAGTGTCCTGACACCTCGTCTATCGTCACGTGTAATCAAAGCCGACCACAGCCACATTTTAGAATCGAAACCGCAGAGGGCAAGAAAGGGCAAAGACAATCAGTTCAAAATACCCAGCATCTCATCTACCATCTACGAACAATCTTTTTTTCAAAGAACACTGAGAAATTATGGAATAATTTGCAACAATCCCTCATATATAGATTCCAAATCCCACCAAATCTTCAAAAGTAATTACATTCACAATCTAGCTAGGCCTAAACAACAACAAAACAAATTAGACGACGCTCTCCTGATCTCCTTTCTACTTCTATACTCCGTAGGGTCCATAAGACAGGAAGTAAAGCCGAGGGACTACTTGTCCATGAGCGGTGCAGGGGTGCGTTTGTACATGGTGCAAGTAAAAAAGACTCATTGCTGCTTATAGGTGAGCAGTCACCACTCCCCTGAAAACCTCAACTGAAAGGGAGGTGATGATATTGCCGGGGAGTGAGTCCCACCAGATGACAGTTCTTGGGAAAAATGAGTTCGAGAATGACTGTATCCTACCTGGGATGATCTGATATATGTTTGGGTGGAATGATCTAGTATTACATGGGATTGCTGGGTTGAGGTATAGGTCTGGATTGACTGCAATAGTTTGGTTCTGGATTTTGTCTAAAGAGGAACATCTACTACTGTAATAGCAATGTGAAATCCATAGCATACAAAACGCTAGTCAGGCCACTACTCGAGTATGGCTCTACTATCTGGGATCCCCACTTCGACACAGACATTAAGAAACTTGAACAGGTCCAAAATCGGGCTGCCAGATTCACAGTTCGTGATTACAGCCGTGAATCCAGCATTACTGCAATCCTAGGAAACCTCAACTGGGAATCACTCCGGGACAGAAGGACTAAATCTCGTTTAACATCCGTCTACAAAGAAACACATGGTTTAACACCTAACAATATAAAGGAATATCTCAACTCATGCACCGGTACAACCACAAGATCATCTAGTAGCCAGCATACATATAAACAAATCCGTGCCCACAAAGACTGTTACCAGTTCTCATTATACCCCAAGACCTTGCCAGAGTGGAACCTACTTCTACAAGACATCCGTACTGCACCTGACCTTAAGTCATTTAAGGCTGCGCTAGACTCCATCAACATCCACCAAAAATGTATTAGTTATTTACAAACCTGTAAAGAGAAACAGTTTAAAACCTGCAAAAAACTATATTGAGTTATTTTCAAACCTGTAAAAAGTAAACAGAAGGGATTATTATGTCAGGGGTGACTTTGTAAGAGGGTAACTTTGTAAGGGGGTGACTTTGTAGGGGGTGACTTTGTCAGGGGATAACTTTGTCAGAGGATAACTTTGTCAGGGGTGACTTTGTCAGGGGTGACTTTGTCAGGGGTGACTTTGTAAGGGGGTGACTTTGTCAGGGGTGACTTTGTAAGGGGGTGACTTTGTCAGGGGTGACTTTGTAAGAGGGCGACTATGTAAGGGGTGACTTTGTAATGGGGTTTGACTTCGTAAGAGTTGACTCTGTAAGGGGGTGACTCTGTAAGGGGGTTACTTTGTAAGGGGTGACTTTGTCAGGGGGCGACTTTGTAAGGGGATAACTTTTTCAGGGGTGACTTTATAATGGGGTGACTTAATACGTGGTGACTCTGTAAGGGGATGACTTTGTTAGGGGGCAACTTTTTAAGGGGATGACTTTGTCAGGGGGCGACTTTGTCAGGGGTGACTTTGTCAGGGGCGACTTTGTAAGGGGGTGATGTTGTCAGGGGTGACTTTGTAAGGGGTGACTTTGTCAGGGGGCAACTTTGTAATGGGTGACTTTGTCAAGAGGTGAGTTTGTCAGGGGCGACTTTGTAAGGGGGTGACTTTGTAAGGGGTGACTAAGTCAGGGGGCGACTAAGTCAGGGGGCGACTAAGTCAGGGGGCGAGTTTGTAAAGGGTGACTTTGTAAGGGGGAGACCTTGTTTTGATCAGTATGCTCTGGTCTTTAGGAGAAAGCTGGAAGGCAACCAGCCCACACTGTTGAAACATTGAGTTGTTACACCACTGGTTCTATACAGATTCACCAAAACTTATTTAAGAGAGTTATGATTTGTGTACAAGGTGTTACAGCAAATAACAATAAAGAAGGATATTCAAAAACAACAGAAACGAAACTTACCCGATTGTTTTTTGTTGTATTCTTCTGTTTGATGCAGGTACTCCGCTGCAGCATCTCCATTCAGGGGATCCCCTGGGTTGGGGTACACCAATGCAGCATCTCCATTCAGGGGATCCCCTGGGTTGGGGTACACCAATGCAGCATCTCCATTCAGATACCCCCGGGTTGGGGTACACCAATGCAGCATCTCCATTCAGGGGATCCCCTGGGTTGGGGTACACCAATGCAGCATCTCCATTCAGGGGATCCCCTGGGTTGGGGTACACCAATGCAGCATCTCCATTCAGGGGATCCCCCGGGTTGGGGTACACCAATGCAGCATCTCCATTCAGGGGATCCCCTGGGTTGGGGTACACCAATGCAGCATCTCCATTCAGGGATACCCCCGGGTTGGGGTACACCAATGCAGCATCTCCATTCAGGGGATCCCCTGGGTTGGGGTACACCAATGCAGCATCTCCATTCAGGGGAGCCCCTGGGTTGGGGTACACCAATGCAGCATCTCCATTCAGGGGATCCCCTGGGTTGGGGTACACCAATGCAGCATCTCCATTCAGGGGATCCCCCGGGTTGGGGTACACCAATGCAGCATCTCCATTCAGGGGAGCCCCTGGGTTGGGGTACACCAATGCAGCATCTCCATTCAGGGGATCCCCCGGGTTGGGGTACACCAATGCAGCATCTCCATTCAGGGGATCCCCTGGGTTGGGGTACACCAATGCAGCATCTCCATTCAGGGGATCCCCTGGGTTGGGGTACACCAATGCAGCATCTCCATTCAGGGGATCCCCTGGGTTGGGGTACACCAATGCAGCATCTCCATTCAGGGGATCCCCGGGTTGGGGTACACCAATGCAGCATCTCCATTCAGGGGATCCCCTGGGTTGGGGTACACCAATGCAGCATCTCCATTCAGGGGATCCCCTGGGTTGGGGTACACCAATGCAGCATCTCCATTCAGGGGATCCCCCGGGTTGGGGTACACCAATGCAGCATCTCCATTCAGGGGATCCCCCGGGTTGGGGTACACCAATGCAGCATCTCCATTCAGGGGATCCCCTGGGTTGGGGTACTACCAATGCAGCATCTCCATTCAGGGGATCCCCTGGGTTGGGGTACACCAATGCAGCATCTACATTCAGGGGATCCCCTGGGTTGGGGTACACCAATGCAGCATCTCCATTCAGGGGATCCCCTGGGTTGGGGTACACCAATGCAGCATCTCCATTCAGGGGATCCCCCGGGTTGGGGTACACCAATGCAGCATCTCCATTCAGGGGATCCCCTGGGTTGGGGTACACCAATGCAGCATCTCCATTCAGGGGATCCCCCGGGTTGGGGTACACCAATGCAGCATCTCCATTCAGGGGATCCCCTGGGTTGGGGTACACCAATGCAGCATCTCCATTCAGGGGATCCCCTGGGTTGGGGTACACCAATGCAGCATCTCCATTCAGGGGATCCCCTGGGTTGGGGTACACCAATGCAGCATCTCCATTCAGGGGATCCCCTAGTTGGGGTACACCAATGCAGCATCTCCATTCAGGGGATCCCCCGGGTTGGGGTACACCAATGCAGCATCTCCATTCAGGGGATCCCCCGGGTTGGGGTACACCAATGCAGCATCTCCATTCAGGGGATCCCCTGGGTTGGGGTACACCAATGCAGCATCTCCATTCAGGGGATCCCCTGGGTTGGGGTACACCAATGCAGCATCTCCATTCAGGGGATCCCCCGGGTTGGGGTACACCAATGCAGCATCTCCATTCAGGGGATCCCCCGGGTTGGGGTACACCAATGCAGCATCTCCATTCAGGGGATCCCCCGGGTTGGGGTACACCAATGCAGCATCTCCATTCAGGGGATCCCCTGGGTTGGGGTACACCAATGCAGCATCTCCATTCAGGGGATCCCCTGGGTTGGGGTACACCAATGCAGCATCTCCATTCAGGGGATCCCCCTGGGTTGGGGTACACCAATGCAGCATCTCCATTCAGGGGATCCCCTGGGTTGGGGTACACCAATGCAGCATCTCCATTCAGGGGATCCCCCGGGTTGGGGTACACCAATGCAGCATCTCCATTCAGGGGATCCCCTGGGTTGGGGTACACCAATGCAGCATCTCCATTCAGGGGATCCCCTGGGTTGGGGTACACCAATGCAGCATCTCCATTCAGGGGATCCCCTGGGTTGGGGTACACCAATGCAGCATCTCCATTCAGGGGATCCCCCTGGTTGGGGTACACCAATGCAGCATCTCCATTCAGGGGATCCCCTGGGTTGGGGTACACCAATGCAGCATCTCCATTCAGGGGATCCCCTGGGTTGGGGTACACCAATGCAGCATCTCCATTCAGGGGATCCCCTGGGTTGGGGTACACCAATGCAGCATCTCCATTCAGGGGATCCCCCTGGTTGGGGTACACCAATGCAGCATCTCCATTCAGGGGATCCCCTGGGTTGGGGTACACCAATGCAGCATCTCCATTCAGGGGAGCCCCCTGGGTTGGGGTACACCAATGCAGCATCTCCATTCAGGGGAGCCCCCTGGGTTGGGGTACACCAATGCAGCATCTCCATTCAGGGGATCCCCTGGGTTGGGGTACACCAATGCAGCATCTCCATTCAGGGGATCCCCCGGGTTGGGGTACACCAATGCAGCATCTCCATTCAGGGGATCCCCTGGGTTGGGGTACACCAATGCAGCATCTCCATTCAGGGGATCCCCTGGGTTGGGGTACACCAATG
Source organism: Asterias rubens (assembly GCF_902459465.1). Lineage (NCBI taxonomy): Eukaryota > Metazoa > Echinodermata > Asteroidea > Forcipulatida > Asteriidae > Asterias > Asterias rubens. Next base: position 218,274 of record NW_022985693.1, read on the forward strand.
CAGCATCTCCATTCAGGGGATCCCCTGGGTTGGGGTACACCAATGCAGCATCTCCATTCAGGGGATCCCCTGGGTTGGGGTACACCAATGCAGCATCTCCATTCAGGGGATCCCCCGGGTTGGGGTACACCAATGCAGCATCTCCATTCAGGGGATCCCCTGGGTTGGGGTACACCAATGCAGCATCTCCATTCAGGGGATCCCCTGGGTTGGGGTACACCAATGCAGCATCTCCATTCAGGGGATCCCCTGGGTTGGGGTACACCAATGCAGCATCTCCATTCAGGGGATCCCCGGGTTGGGGTACACCAATGCAGCATCTCCATTCAGGGGATCCCCTGGGTTGGGGTACACCAATGCAGCATCTCCATTCAGGGGATCCCCTGGGTTGGGGTACACCAATGCAGCATCTCCATTCAGGGGAGCCCCTGGGTTGGGGTACACCAATGCAGCATCTCCATTCAGGGGATCCCCTGGGTTGGGGTACACCAATGCAGCATCTCCATTCAGGGGATCCCCCTGGGTTGGGGTACACCAATGCAGCATCTCCATTCAGGGGATCCCCCTGGGTTGGGGTACACCAATGCAGCATCTCCATTCAGGGGATCCCCTGGGTTGGGGTACACCAATGCAGCATCTCCATTCAGGGGATCCCCCTGGGTTGGGGTACACCAATGCAGCATCTCCATTCAGGGGATCCCCCTGGGTTGGGGTACACCAATGCAGCATCTCCATTCAGGGGATCCCCCGGGTTGGGGTACACCAATGCAGCATCTCCATTCAGGGGATCCCCCGGGTTGGGGTACACCAATGCAGCATCTCCATTCAGGGGATCCCCTGGGTTGGGGTACACCAATGCAGCATCTCCATTCAGGGGATCCCCCTGGGTTGGGGTACACCAATGCAGCATCTCCATTCAGGGGATCCCCTGGGTTGGGGTACACCAATGCAGCATCTCCATTCAGGGGATCCCCTGGGTTGGGGTACACCAATGCAGCATCTCCATTCAGGGGATCCCCCTGGGTTGGGGTACACCAATGCAGCATCTCCATTCAGGGGATCCCCTGGGTTGGGGTACACCAATGCAGCATCTCCATTCAGGGGATCCCCCGGGTTGGGGTACACCAATGCAGCATCTCCATTCAGGGGATCCCCTGGGTTGGGGTACACCAATGCAGCATCTCCATTCAGGGGATCCCCTGGGTTGGGGTACACCAATGCAGCATCTCCATTCAGGGGATCCCCTGGGTTGGGGTACACCAATGCAGCATCTCCATTCAGGGGGTCCCCCTGGGTTGGGGTACACCAATGCAGCATCTCCATTCAGGGGATCCCCTGGGTTGGGGTACACCAATGCAGCATCTCCATTCAGGGGATCCCCTGGGTTGGGGTACACCAATGCAGCATCTCCATTCAGGGGATCCCCCTGGGTTGGGGTACACCAATGCAGCATCTCCATTCAGGGGATCCCCCTGGGTTGGGGTACACCAATGCAGCATCTCCATTCAGGGGATCCCCCTGGGTTGGGGTACACCAATGCAGCATCTCCATTCAGGGGATCCCCTGGGTTGGGGTACACCAATGCAGCATCTCCATTCAGGGGATCCCCCTGGGTTGGGGTACACCAATGCAGCATCTCCATTCAGGGGATCCCCCTGGGTTGGGGTACACCAATGCAGCATCTCCATTCAGGGGATCCCCCTGGGTTGGGGTACACCAATGCAGCATCTCCATTCAGGGGATCCCCCTGGGTTGGGGTACACCAATGCAGCATCTCCATTCAGGGGATCCCCTGGGTTGGGGTACACCAATGCAGCATCTCCATTCAGGGGATCCCCCTGGGTTGGGGTACACCAATGCAGCATCTCCATTCAGGGGATCCCCTGGGTTGGGGTACACCAATGCAGCATCTCCATTCAGGGGATCCCCCGGGTTGGGGTACACCAATGCAGCATCTCCATTCAGGGGATCCCCTGGGTTGGGGTACACCAATGCAGCATCTCCATTCAGGGGATCCCCCGGGTTGGGGTACACCAATGCAGCATCTCCATTCAGGGGAGCCCCCTGGGTTGGGGTACACCAATGCAGCATCTCCATTCAGGGGATCCCCTGGGTTGGGGTACACCAATGCAGCATCTCCATTCAGGGGATCCCCTGGGTTGGGGTACACCAATGCAGCATCTCCATTCAGGGGATCCCCCTGGGTTGGGGTACACCAATGCAGCATCTCCATTCAGGGGATCCCCCGGGTTGGGGTACACCAATGCAGCATCTCCATTCAGGGGATCCCCTGGGTTGGGGTACACCAATGCAGCATCTCCATTCAGGGGAGCCCCCTGGGTTGGGGTACACCAATGCAGCATCTCCATTCAGGGGATCCCCCGGGTTGGGGTACACCAATGCAGCATCTCCATTCAGGGGATCCCCCGGGTTGGGGTACACCAATGCAGCATCTCCATTCAGGGGATCCCCCGGGTTGGGGTACACCAATGCAGCATCTCCATTCAGGGGATCCCCCGGGTTGGGGTACACCAATGCAGCATCTCCATTCAGGGGATCCCCCGGGTTGGGGTACACCAATGCAGCATCTCCATTCAGGGGATCCCCCGGGTTGGGGTACACCAATGCAGCATCTCCATTCAGGGGATCCCCCGGGTTGGGGTACACCAATGCAGCATCTCCATTCAGGGGATCCCCCGGGTTGGGGTACACCAATGCAGCATCTCCATTCAGGGGATTCCCCGGGTTGGGGTACACCAATGCAGCATCTCCATTCAGGGGATCCCCTGGGTTGGGGTACACCAATGCAGCATCTCCATTCAGGGGATCCCCGGGTTGGGGTACACCAATGCAGCATCTCCATTCAGGGGATCCCCGGGTTGGGGTACACCAATGCAGCATCTCCATTCAGGGGATCCCCTGGGTTGGGGTACACCAATGCAGCATCTCCATTCAGGGGATCCCCTGGGTTGGGGTACACCAATGCAGCATCTCCATTCAGGGGATCCCCCGGGTTGGGGTACACCAATGCAGCATCTCCATTCAGGGGATCCCCCGGGTTGGGGTACACCAATGCAGCATCTCCATTCAGGGGATCCCCTGGGTTGGGGTACACCAATGCAGCATCTCCATTCAGGGGATCCCCCTAGTTGGGGTACACCAATGCAGCATCTCCATTCAGGGGATCCCCTGGGTTGGGGTACACCAATGCAGCATCTCCATTCAGGGGATCCCCCGGGTTGGGGTACACCAATGCAGCATCTCCATTCAGGGGATCCCCTGGGTTGGGGTACACCAATGCAGCATCTCCATTCAGGGGATCCCCCTAGTTGGGGTACACCAATGCAGCATCTCCATTCAGGGGATCCCCTGGGTTGGGGTACACCAATGCAGCATCTCCATTCAGGGGATCCCCCGGGTTGGGGTACACCAATGCAGCATCTCCATTCAGGGGATCCCCCGGGTTGGGGTACACCAATGCAGCATCTCCATTCAGGGGATCCCCTGGGTTGGGGTACACCAATGCATCATCTCCATTCAGGGGATCCCCCGGGTTGGGGTACACCAATAGTTGGGGTAGGTCTGACTGAGACGACTCAAAAATGGGGGATAAATCTGGACAGATAAAAACACAAAGACACTGAAAACGTTAAGGAGAGGAAAGATGATTTTTACCTGCCTTGGAAAAAAACAATTTGAAAATACAATATTTCCCACAAAAATCAATTCATACAATTTTTTTCAAGAGGATAGTGTGTATGTTGAAGCTTCTGGACATAAATATGGGTTAACATTGGGTGCTGACAAGTAACATGCTTTTAAAGTAAATGTTATCATCGTAGGAATGACTAATAAATTATGGATAAGTCTGGAGAGATAAAAACACATAGACACTGGAAATGTTAAGGAGAGAAACATTATTAAAGGAATGTTTCTGGCCCAATGACCCGAGGGCACTAGTGCATAGACCTTTCCCGAGGGCACTAATAAGTGCATAGACCTTTTCGCAAATACTGGGGCGCGCGCGTAAAGCTTGGATTTGGTGCATTATGGTCTAGCTGGTGATCAAATTTGATCCATATCTATCCCACAATGCACCTCATTCAACAGTATTTGGGAAAAGGTCTATTGATACAGTTCTTGTAAAATGTGCTTTAAGGACTACCATTAGTTATAATATGACTTGAAGAAACTGCATAAAAAATAACAGTCTGTGTGTTAAAAAGAGTACTTTAGAACAAGTTTTCAGCAGGTTGTTGGCATTGTGGGAATATAATAGAGTGTTAACTTGCAACCAACCATGGCCAAATGGAGCTGCTTAAATGGTAAATGTTGCTGTTAACAAAATCTGCTCAACAAACAATTAAAGCTGTGGGACAAAGGTGTTTGACATAAACCTTTTAGAAACCCCTTTTGTAATGTCTGAATAATGTGCAACCACTTGAACATGAACAAGTGACAAAGTTTAAAGAGGCTACAATGAAAAAGGCTCACTGTCTGGCAATTACAGCAAATGGCATTTTATCAATAAATTACCAAAACAAATGTTTACATAAGCAGTCACAATGGCTTGGCATCTGTTGTGGGACATTCTAATGACAGTTGCATTGACAATGGTGGTGATATCTGTTAGTGCTTTTGTGATTCTAGTTCTGTACATCGCTTATCAGCACAACAGATTTTCTCATATTCCAGGACCGCCAAGAAAAGAGTAAGTTCCTATGAGTTCCTCTTCCATTTTGATTGAGAGGGGTAGCCCATGAAGTTTTTTTTATGAGTTTCTACCAAAGAACAAACAGTGTAACTTTAGAAATAAACTGTCTTTTCACCAGAAGCAGGGTCTTATGTTTTCATTTTATATTGTATCAGCCTTGTGAGCAAAGTTAACTGCATACACAGAAGCACAAGTACTAAATCAGAATAATGCTCGGAATTCAACAAATTGTCTAAGCTCACTCAATGGATTATTTGTCAACACCTTTTTTGAATGTCATTGTCACAATGAGACAATGACAGGGAGACAAGAAAAGTCATACAAAATTAAACAGATTTGATATAGACGAGTTTGCGGTAACACCATGTAATAACTATCTCTAAATGAGTTGGGGTGGTTCTGAAAAGAACCGTTGGTTTAACTCAACGGTTCGATCAGTATGCTCTGATCGTCTTCTGAACAGATTTGGGAGTCGCTGTGAGTCGGCCAAACCTAGGCTGTACATGGAAGCCTTGGTTGACAATTGGCAATGTCAATAACAGTAGTGGAAACTCTTGCATAATAATCCTTGTCTCCAATAAAAGAATGAAGGTCTGGTATTGGGATAACACAATAATCCCAGCAAAAGGGAAATTTGTATGAAATATCAGTATCTTGTGTAAATTGTTCTTTTAATATCTACAAGTACATCTACAGCAAATAGAGGAGCCATTTCGGGGCTTGGGTTTCTGGAAATAAGTCACAAGACTGTAGGGCTCCAGGCTTAACACTTTTACTGGACCAGAGAATTGTTACAATACCGGAATCAAAATGAGAAGAATACTGATCTACACAGTTTCACATTGAAGCTGCTTTGGAAACAATCAATAAAACAAAATAAATGTTTTCTTTTATAGCATTTAATAGGTGGTTTGCACTGAAAATACAATGAGGTGTTGCTATTCAAATTAAAAAACACACAGCCAATAGGCTTGTTTGGTTGAAAGTTTACCATGTTAACTGGCCCATAACTAAAATCACTGGCCTCGAGCATGCGGTCCAGTATCAATCTTCCTTGGGCCCTGCTTCTTGTCTTCTTGATACATCAAGACTATTTCTTTCTTATCATCCACATGGCTCATTATCTGGTCCAGTATCAATCTTCCTTGGGCCCTGCTTCTTGTCTTCTTGATACATCAAGACTATTTCTTTCTTATCATCCACATGGCTCATTATCTGGTCCAGTATGAATCTTCCTTGGGCCCTGCTTCTTGTCTTCTTGATACATCAAGACTATTTCTTTCTTATCATCCACATGGCTCATTATCTGGTCCAGTATCAATCTTCCTTGGGCCCTGCTTCTTGTCTTCTTGATACATCAAGACTATTTCTTTCTTATCATCCACATGGCTCATTATCTGGTCCAGTATCAATCTTCCTTGGGCCCTGCTTCTTGTCTTCTTGATACATCAAGACTATTTCTTTCTTATCATCCACATGGCTCATTATCTGGTCCAGTATCAATCTTCCTTGGGCCCTGCATCTTGTCTTCTTGATACATCAAGACTATTCTTTCTTATCATCCACATGGCTCATTATCTGGTCCAGTATCAATCTTCCTTGGGCCCTGCATCTTGTGTTCTTGATACATCAAGACTATTTCTTTCTTATCATCCACATGGCTCATTATCTGGTCCAGTATCAATCTTCCTTGGGCCCTGCTTCTTGTCTTCTTGATACATCAAGACTATTTCTTTCTTATCATCCACATGGCTCATTATCTGGTCCAGTATCAATCTTCCTTGGGCCCTGCTTCTTGTCTTCTTGATACATCAAGACTATTTCTTTCTTATCATCCACATGGCTCATTATCTGTCCATTCAGTAACTGTAATGATTTGAAGTAACTCAATAGTCATTTATTTCAGCTTCTTAACTGGACATGTCAGACTTATTATGGCAGCAATCAACAGAGGCTCGACACTCTCAGATTACTTGGTTGATCAGTAAGTACAAACTAAGGTCCTCCTATTAATCCTGGCTTGTGCATAGGCTGAGGCTTCGTCCAAGCCTCCAGAAAGTTTTAAAAATAACTTACTGAGCGTAAGAGAAGCCCCAAACCAAAATGTGGTTTATAATATGGAATTATTGACTGCTATGAGGGGCACAGTTAAAATTCTAGGCCCAAGGTGATGCCAAAACCATGACTATGCCCAAAGCGAAGCAGTCAAGTTTTCTTTGTTATACCGAATAAAGATTCTTCTCATCAACAACACTCTGACTATACTGTGAAAGGTCGTCTGCGAAGAAAGGTGGCGCCGTGACACGGAACGCTAGTCGTACATTATACATATTGTAGTTGCGTTATTGTCAGAGCAGGCAAAGTCAATTGACTATGCCTTGGGCATTTTGGTAGAAAAAGTGGGCATAGCTATTTCCATGGCTCCATTTTTAACCGATCAGTTTAGAGGATTCTGTACATATGAGGTATATAAAAGGTTCTATGAATCACTTAACTTTGGTGGATCATGATCAAGGTTTGCCTATGTACAACATGTATACGTCAACGAAAGCTCATTTACTCACACTCTTGAACCCCCTCAAAACAGCAACAGATATTGTCTGCAAAATTGCATTGAAGAACCCATACAACCTATATGGTGTTTGGTTGTGTTACCCGATTACTCCACATCTATTTCCCTAAATGTCACTCCACAACAGATTGTTTGGACTTACATTGAACAGATCCAATTAGTATACTGACCCTATGCTGTGAGCCCTAGTCCTTCACTTTGATAATTGGATATAAAAGGAATGGGGTTGTACAGGGGTTTAATTGTATAAAATGTGCACAAATGTTTGAATAAGTTTTCAAATTTTGTTAAATGTCTACTTATTGTATGCAATGCATTTGATGCAAGTTCATTTAAAAACAATTAAACACATTTTTATCAATTAATTGAATTTTCAGTTATTTCTCTATTGCTAATTTTATAGGATGGAACTTTACGGAACAGTCTTTTCACTATTCATGTTTCAAAAACCAGTGGTGGTTTGCCTTGAACCAAGCTTTGTAAAGGTAATTTTAACGACAGAGTACAAGATTGTGATTAGGAAATAAAGCTAATTAATTAAAAAAAATTATTCCAGTCCCAATCACCTATCAAGGTAGTTTCAAATTTGTCTTTAAAATTTAGTTAGTGTTTGAAGACACCCCAAACCAAGATTAATTACTTTGATTGCCACACGCAAAATTGATTTACTATTACAAATACAAATTATGTACATTTTCCTGTCATAACACTCTTTCAGAATATAAGAGATGTTAAATTTGCATTGGGTAAAGAATATTAATTATTTTTTTGACCCATAAACTGATGTGTGTTAGTATTGTATACTCAGTACTCAGTGAACAAATATCACAGGCATGTTACTCGGGTAGGATTTAAACCCACGACCCTTGGAATTCTAGAGCCGTGTCTTACCAACTAGACTAGCGAGGTTGCCCGGTAGCTAGAGGCAGTTCGAATCCTATAAATCTACATACTGTATGAAAACATTGATTCTTACAAAAATGTGTATCTAACTGAAACTGAAGTTTTGCTCTGTCTACAATTCCAGAAACTTCTGTATTCCACAACACACACATGAAGACACCAGCAGAGGTCCAGTACTTTTGGAGAGTTTATGGAAAGCGGTTTTTGCATCATGGTCTTGTGACAGAGTGCGATGTCCCTCAACATTTGAAATAAAGAGCCCTCTTTGAGCCAACCTTTCATACAAAGTCAGATAATTCTGAGTATTTGTTTTTAATTTAATATTGGCAATTATGAACACCAACACACTGGTATATAACATTTTACAATTGGAGGTTCCATTGACTCCAAAATCACAGCTTGTACCTGAAGACATTGATTATTTTTATTGCAAATTCCACTTTTAGATGGTTTCAGTCTCACAGTTACCATTCAGTGTTCAATTTTAAAACAATAACAAGTCTTCAAAAGAAAAAACACATAAACATTTTCTTTCAAAAGTTTGAAATAATAAAATTGTTTTGATCTTTTAAATTTTAAATTTAAATGTTTTTGATCTGATGACTGGTGAATTTATGGTCATTGAACTTTGAAAATAAACGCTTTTCAAACAAAATAGTCACAGCAAAAATGGCAACCCTTTTCAAATAAACTTGCAAACAAAGTATAAATTAGAAGATTGACTTATTTTGTAGGTACTTGAAGACATTGATGTCCACTTTCAATGAGGGGTCTCCAAGATGATTGAGAGATTAACCCTTAAAGCTGATGGCAAGACAGAAGTGTTTATGCTTGATGAGCTGAATAAAATGACTCTAGATGCTACCGCCAAGGTAAGACTTAAAACTTATCCAACCAAAGATGTATACATGTTTACAGGTTGGTCAACAACAACAATGTATGGATGACCTGTGGTGACCCTTGCTAGATAAGGTTCATGTGTTTAAAGGCACTGGACACTGTAGGTAATAAGTCAAAATCATTGTTAGCTTAAAAACCTACTTGGTATTTAGTTATGGAGAGCTGTTGATAGTATAAAACATTGTGAGAAACTGCTCCCTCTGAAGTAACGTTGTTTTTAAGAAAGCGGTATTTTCTCACTCAGTTAATATTAAAAGAATTGAGCCTCAATTAGGCATCTGGCTGCAAACACATTCGTGTTTTTTCTTTCATCTTGCAACTTCGATGACCAATTGAGTCAAAGTTTTCTCAGGTTTGTTATTTTTTATGCATAAGTAGGGATACACTAAGTGAAAATACTGGTCTTTGACAATCGCCAAAAGTGTCCAATGTCTTTGACAAAGACTGGTAAATACTCCAAACATGAATGACCATTACATAAGCTTATGCTGCCCCCTGCTCACCATTGGTTGTCCTATTTTAAACTAAAACACACTCCTCAAAAATATTCACAAACTCATTACATTGAAATTAAACTGAACTGAACCTTGAAACTCACAATTGAAATGAACCTTTGTGAAAACGCTACTTGAAACTCATCACATAACTGAACCTTAACATCATACCTAGGCCTGAGCTAGTGCGACTAGTGTAGACGTGACTATTGATTGCTTAGTCGGGTCTCGACTATTGGTTTTTAACAATTCCATGAATTGTGTCGCTCATGACTTTTCATGACAACATAATTTACTTACAAAACACAATCAGACATTAGTGACACAATCCTTCAATCCTTTCAGCTTGAATTCTACTATATTACGCCTGTGACAAACATTGCCACAATGAGCAAGTAGTAAATTTCACTAGTCACCCACGCCTCGACCCCATTTGAACACTTACATTATCAGGTATCAAATAGCAATAAATTAACGCCCAATCCATTCTGTGCTATACCAGACTGCTTTTGGCCTAGATCTGTTACATGATCGAGGCTTCAGCAGAGCAATCAGCATGTCTTTGGCCGGAGTGGAGATTTGTTTCTACAAACCCTGGATTCAGGTAATGTTTTAGTTTTTTATTGTCTTCTTACAACCACTTACTCCCAAAGAATGCATGCACCTACATGTGTGTTATTTTTTCACATTACAATATGAAACACAAATACCAGTGAGTATTCTTTCCAAATAACCTAAATTTGTGTGGTAGGCCTATAGGAAAGAAGACAACTGATAGTAAACAAGTTTAGTTCTTTCGTTTATAAATGTACATGACTTGATGAGTTTGCAGGGATCAGAGGTTCATGAGTTTTTTGTTGTTGATTTTTGTTTAATACAAATTTGAAGGGTTTTCTAGTGGAGTCCGTTACCCGCCCATCGGCAGTTTAGACAGGATGTGCGTGAATGTATTCAGCTACTACGTGAGACTGGACGGAAATGTGTGCAGGATAGAATTGATGCAAAGAAAAGAGGTGATCAGATACCACAAGATATTCTGACATACATCTTGCATCAATCCGATGATCTTCAAGCTGATGTGGATTTCGATATGGAAAATATGCTGGATGAATTCTGTACTTTCTTCATAGCAGGTCAGTACGAGTTAACTACATGTACCCTATTTACTGTTAACAAGTGTTTAAGCACTGTTTGCACTCAGTCCTTTCTCAAGGCAAATCACCCGGGTGGGATTCAACCCCACAACTTTTGCCTTGCTAGAGGATTTCCTTCTATCTGCAAGCCTTGAACTTGGTTCTTAAAGGGGCAAAGCATTTTCCCTCTAGTAAAGGGCACCTCGATGTGGAAAATGTAAATTTATACAAGAGCCTTGTACAGGGCACAACAGAAAACTGCTGTGGGTGCTGTGGGGGTATTTGGAGGCCTGTACTATTGACAATTAAACCAAACAAGCTTTGGTTGTTACGTTTACTTATTAGACTGCAAAGTGCACATTCTAACTGCTCTAAAATCATTACAAATGACCACTATTATTAATATTCAAACCAAACAAACTTTGGTTGTTATCATAGGTCAAGAGACAACAGCTACCCTAATGTCATTTATGCTAGTTGAACTTGGGCACCATCCAGAGATTATGCACAGGTAACTTTATAAGCAAATATGATCATTAACTCAGATTTTTGTTGTTATCCATTGACTCTACGTCTGTTAGTATTAACTATCCTTTATCTAGCAGTAAATAATCTATTTTAGTACACAATCTTTGCTTTGAACTTCTCTTCTGCGCCCTTGATGTACACTTTGAATCAAACTGTTTCGAAAGAATGTGTGAAGATCAACCACTCATAATGTAGGAACAACTTTGGTAAACCACATTTTTCTTTTGTAATAGTATGCCATTTCTTAGCATAGCCCCACACCCCCCTAAAAGAAAATATCGGTAACACACTTACCATAACATGCACACTGAGTTACCCCCCCCCCTCCCCTAACCACCATACATTTACTCAGGTTTAATGTGATTAATTATAGTACAGTCTTCCTTGGCCTATTTCCTAACTTCTTATGTAGACTTAAAACAGAATCAAATGCAGTACTAGGAGACAAAGAGTATGTGGAGTATGAGGACTTGGGCAAACTTGAGTACATGATGCTGGTAAGTTGCATCAAAACTAAAACCCCCCACCCCCCCCCCCCCCACTAATTACTGTCACAAAATCCAATTGCAACAACACCAAGCAGGTAAAAAGTAAAGGATTGTGAATGCTAGATATGTTGATATTCTTAAAGGTAGGGTCATTGTTCGGTTTTTGTCAAGGTAAAATAAGGGAATCAATGTGTGGTGAAGAGGTTTTCAACTAGTGGTTTAATTCCAACGAGGCCTGGTTCTTGATATTTTTATCAAGAACCAGGCCTCGGCGGGTTTAAACCACTAGTTAAAAACCGATTCAACACACTTTGATTCCCATTCATAAATACCTTTTCGGTCAAAAACATCAAAACTTTTTGGTCAAAAAGTAAAACAAATGCAAAAATTATAATTGTTCAATCATTTCTTTCAACACAACACCCCTCCAGCTATGAAATGGTTAAGCCCTCCACCGCCCTCGGGTAAACAACTCCTTATAAGGGAATGCTGTGCGCGTCGCGCGTATTGTGTGATAAGGCACAACTGTTTCAGCCGTTGCTCTCGACCAATAGGAATGTGCAAACTGTCTTATAAGAACAGGTGCAAGCTCGCACGTCACGCCAATGTTTCAACACTTTTTACTGGTCATAAACACACATTATACACACCCACGTAATGCGCTCTCCACTAATAGGAATAGCGAATCTGCCTGAGGTATTTATGAATGCTGATTTAAAGATAAGGTCGAAACTTTGGAAAAGACCCCAGAATTTGTTTGTCATTTCTATCTGAAAGCTTATTTATAAAGATGGTAACGGTACAGTAGTAAGCATCATGTGAAATTATTCCATCATCGAAATGCCCGCTGTTGATCAGAAGTAAATATACAACTTGAATCTGAGAAACGACTTGGTGTTAATGTATATGCTGTCACCTCGCTTAACTAATTGATCTGTTTGGGTCAAACATTCATGACAATTTAACTAATTGATCCGTTTGGGTGAAACATTCATGACAATTTAACTAATTGATCCGTTTGGGTGAAACATTCATGACAATTTTCTCTTTTTTTCTCATCAGCAGGCACAGTATTTGCTTCTATTACGTATCTTTTTTTGATAATTTTGCCACATTTGTTGCTTCTCAATATTGAAAATTGTTAGGTTATCAAGGAAACTTTACGGATTTGGCCCCCTGTTATTGGAACACCTCGTCAGCTAGCATCGGAGGAGACAGTACTGGGTTTCAAAATACCTGCTGGCACTGCTTTATGGGTAAGATTTTAGCTCTTTTTAACTGCATCCTCTCAACAAAATATCACATTTACATTTCATCAGTCTAAGCAAAGTTTCCTTTTTTTCATTCTGTTCTTAAACCGCATGAATCCACACTTCAAGGTGCTTTGCTTGATAGGCTGCCTCAAGGAACCTTCACAAAAGAAATCATCATCATCATTCAGCATAGACTTGCGTCCGTGGCCGCCTTGTCCTCAGGTTGTAATGGTGGCAAAATCAGTGATGACAAATTAATTTTTGTTAAGAAGGAAAAACCCTACCATTTCTCAAACTACATACGTACTATGTACATTCAGTTTTCTAGCTGAAATTTATGAAATCAGCGCACAGTAGTGACTTATGAAGGAGAGTGAGATTGACTAGTGTTCCAAATTGTGGCTTAGTACTTGAGAAAATGTTTATAAATAATTGTATAGAATGCCTTTCTGCATACATGTACATGTATGTGTGCTGTATACATTATATACCAAGTAAGTAGAGCTAAGTAAAAAATGTGCTATGATTCCAATCAATAAATGCAGTCTCAAGTTTTCCTCAGCTAACTTCAACGCCATACCTGTTATGATTCCAATCAATAAATGCAGTCTCAAGTTTTCCTCAGCTAACTTCAACGCCATACCTTTTATGATTCCAATCAATAAATGCAGTCTCAAGTTTTCCTCAGCTAACTTCAACGCCATACCTTTTGTGATTCCAATCAATAAATGAAGTCTCAAGTTTTCCTCAGCTAACTTCAACGCCATACCTTTTATGATTCCAATCAATAAATGCAGTCTCAAGTTTTCCTCAGCTAACTTCAACGCCATACCTTTTGTGATTCCAATCAATAAATGCAGTCTCAAGTTTTCCTCAGCTAACTTCAACGCCTGATTACAATCAATAAATGCAGTCTCAAGTTTTCCTCAGCTAACTTCAACGCCATACCTTTTATGATTCCAATCAATAAATGCAGTCTCAAGTTTTCCTCAGCTAACTTCAACGCCATACCTTTTATGATTCCAATCAATAAATGCAGTCTCAAGTTTTCCTCAGCTAACTTCAACGCCATACCTTTTATGATTCCAATCAATAAATGCAGTCTTAAGTTTCCCTCAGCTAACTTCAACGCCTGATTCCAATCAATAAATGCAGTCCACAGCTAACTTCAACGCCATACCTTTTATGATTCCAATCAATAAATGCAGTCTCAAGTTTTCCTCAGCTAACTTCAACGCCATACCTTTTATGATTCCAATCAATAAATGCAGTCTTAAGTTTCCCTCAGCTATTTTCAACGCCATACCTTTTACCTATACCAACAGACAATCATAGATTCTCAACTTTGAATTCTCGTCTTTTCACAGCTGAATACATATGCTATGGGAAGAAACAAGCAATACTTTAAGGACCCTCTTGTATTTGATCCAGATCGTCATCTCAAATCCAAACATGACAGGTAAAGTTCATACTTCAATAACTTTAACATTTTCAGGGTCAGCCAGCAAATCAGGGTCATGCCAACAAACAGGGTCAGGCAAACAATCAGGGTCAAGCAACCATCGGGGTCAGGCAAACAATCAGGGTCAAGCAACAAATCACGGTCAGGCAAAAATCAAGCTCAGGCAAAAAATCAGGGCGAGGCAAACAATCAGGGTCAGGGGCAAACAATCAGGAACAAGCAACCATCAAGGTCAAGCGTTTTTATCAGGGCCAGGCATTCTAATCAGGGTCAGGCATTCTTATTGAAGTTGCCAAATTTCAGTGTGCAAACTGTCTAGTCTGTAGTCCTTTTGGTTGGGACCCTTCCTTGCGCATGTTTCATGTACGCATAAAACGTCTCTGCAGCAGATGCATAATGACAATGATTGTAGATAAACTATAACATGGTAGTATTCAAAGGACTTCAAAACCACTGAGTGTCAGTCTCTGTTCTCAAATTAAAGACTTCCCCTGATAATACATTAAATTCTATAAAATGTGACTATTATGTACATTCAAATTATTTGGTGACAATTGATTATTTACAGGCACTATTTTACCCATTTTCTTTTCTCGATAGGTGTCCGATCTTGCATTGGTCAACAATTTGCACTGGTAAGTTGTCATTAAAGCCACTGGACACAGTTGGTAATTGTCAAAGACTCTCACTTGGTGTATCCCAACGTGCATTAAAATAACAAACCTGTTAAAAATTTGGGCTCAATTGGTCATCATTGCATGAGAATGATGAAAGAAAACACACCCTTGTTGCATTACTTTGTGTGTTTTCAGATGCATAACAAATGGCTTAGCTTTTTAGTCTATTATTATTTTAGTGCAAAATTACCTCTTTTTAGAAAATTATGTCACTGCCTTTAACCAAACATTGAAAATGTAGGTTTCAGGAAGTTACTTTCTAAAATTCCAAACCAATATTTAGAAATGTAAGCTGGTATCCAAATATCAATGGATTTGTATAAAAAGCTCAACTAACTGAAGATTTAGGCTAAAGTGTGCATTTATTTCTCATTTTTAACTAAACTCCTGTTTCTTTATCCATTCAATGTGTGTAGCTTGAGTCCAGACTGGTGATGAGCAGACTCTTACAGACATTTGATTTTCAACTGGTGCCAGGACAAGAGCGTGATGATGTAATACAAGAGATTATTATCAAACCAAAAGGACGTTGTAGACAGTATATCACCTTCAGTCACTAGATAGATCACGCGATCTAGGCAATAGCTCAGTGGGACCAAGCAACAAATGAATGATATGATGATTTGAGGTATACCTGATAGACATCCATCTCAGCATTAAGAAAAGCACCCACCACCGTGGCATCCAATCTCCTTACTCAACGAGATATCGTTGAACGTCAGACGCATCGTGAAAGAAATCTGCAATCCAATACCTCTTCTCTAGAAATACAAATCAGAGTGAAGAAATACATGTTATATGGGCACCTTTGAATGGTGTTATAACATCAGATTCCTTTAATGCTGTGTCATTATTATTATTACTATTATAATTGTTTAACTTCAATCAAATTCACTTCATTTTCAACAAAACAAAACCATCTACCCAAACCAACTGCCAATTGTTACCACCTACTCCTGGGGCTGAAACATAGAAATCCTCCACTAGGGGCCAGGCTAGTTAAAGCAGAATGCAGAATTGCTTTATGAAGCAATGATGGTAAAGTGCCTTGCTCAAAGGAAACAAGTGTCATGACCAGAAGTCAAACCTACACTCTGCTGCTAGCTGACAACACTAGAGCTTGTCAGCTGAATTATGCTAAGAATTTGTAACTTTTTAACAATGAGTTTGCGGAGTGGATTTTCTGGACCCATTACAGGCTCATTCAATGAGAGTTCAAAGCACTCACATACATACTAGACCCATAATATGGTTCAATCCACTGTGTATCCTTGGCCCCCGCACAATATAAATTTTTTTCATATTTTGTTTTCGGGTTCCCTTAACCATTTATAAATAATGGTACGATCAATTGGTAAAAATTGAAGGAAACGGACCCATGAGAACGTGGGCGCGGGTCGAAAACAACCAGTTGTCAAGGTCGCTGAGAAAATTCATTTGGTTTTTACCCACAACGTGTGATGTCTTTTGAACAATCCTCGAGAAGCATTATGCCTAGATAGGTAAGTTTTATGATGCAGATCGTTGCAGTACGATTTTTGTCTCCCAAAAAAGCGATTTAATTGACAGCAATGGTGCTAGGGCCAGCAAGGATACAAAGTGGACTGGATGAATACATGGGGCTAAGGTTTGGGGCACTGTAGTCTTTTTTCCCAAATTGCCGATAGTGACAAATTGCGAAAAAAAGAGGCAAAAAGAAGTACAGTACTGAACCTCAAGGTTTGTTGAAACGATTACAATAGTGGAACGAACCTCATAATTACAGGGCAGGAGTGTAGACGACGCGTAGTAGTGTAGGCTAGCCCATGGCTAGCCTATGTACGTATGATAAAACATGGATAATGTAGCTATGGCCTACCCGGTAACTACCTACACTCTACAGCTTTCCTTTACCAAATTACGCAAATTACGCCTATCATCATCTGTCTCTCTCCAGCCAGGCCAGGCCATATAAAAATTACATGTTTATAATTATGTGTATGGCCTGCTGGATGTAGCCTTGCTCAAGGCAGTCCAATTATTCACTCCGAAAAAAGACCGCCGCTGTATAAAAACCTACCCGTCATACACTGTGCGTAAAATGTTTGTAACCACATCGCACGAGACGATGCCCCCGTACACTATCCGCATGTGTCGGCCGCTAGGCCGACAGCCTTGTAGGGTCTGTGTTGAAGCCACTGACCTCATTACTATAATAAGCGAAGAGTTCCTACGGTCAACTCATTACCATAATGCCTGCGAAAGAAGTGACATGTTTACATATCACCACACCACCACCACGGACGCTCAGCGAGCATTATAGGGTCCAAAGGTCATGATAAGGGAAGTGCGTGATTGGACGTTAAAATGAATAATTCATCCGCTTCACATCCTGTGTTGTCTGATAGGTCTGACGAAAGATATACATATTCATGAGCTGCATACTAGCATATCCGAGAGCCCCCCCATTTTTTTCCAATAGTGGAATTGTTTTTCATGAAACACATTAAACCCGGAAGTGGTACGAGTTAGTGGTACGAGTGCGGATGACTTGTGTCCACAGTAGTTGAATGATGTGACAGTGTGTATAGTGTATACGGGTGTGGGTCATGCGGTGTGATTACACGCACCATGCACAGTGTATACGGGTGGGTTTACAGCGGCGTCGCTTCGGAGTGAATAATGCGACTGCCTTGAGCAAGGCTATGCTGGATGGATCGAATCCACTCAAGTCATCATATCTAAAGTTAATAATGGAATTACACAATTATTAATTGGGTGTGAACAAAGACAAATTTACCAGAGCGAAACTTGAACCAAGGACCTCTAGATTAACGTACGAGTGCTTTACCAACTGAGCTATCCAGCCCTTTGTTAGCAGTTCCCCTTTTTTAAACAACTTTATTTGTAGATAATTATAATAATAAAAACAATAGACCATCAGTGCAGCTAAAGTCATAGTGTGTTTAGTTTTGTAATGTAAGAATTGTTGCGGACTGGAATCACCATTCAGTCACCAATACTCCATATAGACCAATATTGTGATTATCGCCTGGTTGATTTTGCTGAATGGATGAAAGGCACCGGGGGGGGGGGGGGGGGCATACAACAATAGTGTCTATTTTTGTTTCCCTTCCTACAATGCTTTTCGGCAAATAATCAAAATAAACCAGGCAGATCGGGGATGGTCTGTCTAGACTAGAGAGAGAGACGTTTGCACAAAATTTATTTTGTAAAAATGAGTGAAAAAGTGGAGGCACCATAAGTGATAGGCCTACAGCAGTTTTCCATCCCTTTTCGTAAAAATGAGTGAAAAAGTGGTGTCGCCATACGGCAAGTTATCCCACGTGGTAGTAGTAAGCAGCTCCATGACAGCATCTGAGCATGGAGGTAGAATTAGCTACCTCCATGATCTGAGTGAGTAACTTTATTTATGCTACTCTCACACTTGGGCGAATATCTTGCAAATACGAATGTTTGAAATTCGCGATGAATTCGCCCAAATGTTACGATTTAATACTGAATGTCCTATGTCGTCCTTAAACCTCTCCTTACCAATATCTTACGCATAAAACATACGCTTTACCAACAGTACCAATGGCTTACCAAATGCTTACGCAAATCGATGGCGAATTACCGTCTTCACAACATTCGCTGAATGTACGGAAGCGCTTCGTATTGCCCCTCTTACAGAGTGGCGAATGTTCTTGCGAACATGAATATTTGAAGTGCACGTAGAATTCGTCCAAAATAGCGGTTGGATAGTGACTATTTTCATCTAGGTCTCACCCCTCGATCGTCTTCTGTCGGCCCTCTCCTTACCTACAGCTTACAAATATATTACGGATGCGCAACGCTTGCCAATGCCTTTTACGAACGTTGCAAATGCTTACGCACGCTTTACCAACGTTACCAATCAATGCTAACGAAAATCACGCCAAATGACTATCTTCGCAACATTCGCTGAAATTAACAAACGGGTTTGTAAATTGAGCGATCTTCGTAAGGTGGGGAATAATTTGTGAACGTTCCGAATTTGTCACCAACGCTTACGAAGACAAGGCGACTGCTGCGAAGTTTGAGCGATTGTCAAATATGTCCTTTCCATTAATAGCAAAGCATATTCGCTAGCATATTCGCCATGTGAGAGCAGCATAAAGTGACCGATCTTCGCAAGGACTAAGGAGGTGGAGAATGACTTGTTAACGTGGTGAATTTGTGGCGAATGTTGCAAAGTTTGAGCGATTGTTAAATATTTCCGTTCGTAAGCACATTCGCTAGCATATTCTCCCTAGTGACATGTGAGAGTAGCATTACTTGCTCTATGTTTAGTTAGACTTTAGTTAGAGCAGGGAGCTCGGGAGATGAAAACAAATTCTGG
Source organism: Asterias rubens (assembly GCF_902459465.1). Classification (NCBI taxonomy): domain Eukaryota; kingdom Metazoa; phylum Echinodermata; class Asteroidea; order Forcipulatida; family Asteriidae; genus Asterias; species Asterias rubens. The sequence goes on from NW_022985693.1 coordinate 237,758, forward strand.
GCCCTGTGATGCATACTTTTTATTTACCACCACTCCAGGTGAAAACAAACACTATCTAGAAACAATTACATAATTGGAACATAGTGTTACAATTCTTAGATAATCTTACCTCATTTAATTGCTCTTAGTCTTACACAAACTAGGTGTTTGTCGATTTGTACATTTTCTGGTCACCAGCAAAAACAAATTCTACTTCACACTTCAAAGCACGACGCGTGATGGCGCTGTGTACACTCTCAACGGTGGTTGCTGCCTCTAAGAAGGCGGAGCGGCCCCCTTTCCATTTTAAAATGTAAAAAGAACAAGGAAAACGAACTTTGTTCCCTTAATCCCCTCCCAAACCTTTGTAAGGAAACCAAAACGAACCGATTCCCATATTCATCTCAGTTTTCAAAATTTTCGAACAGGAAAAGGAAAAAGCAAACCTTTTTCCTTTTACCGTTTTGGAATCCACGCAAAGGAAAACGAACGTCGAAACCCTTTACCGGCGATCGTGTTATGGAACGCCAAAGAGGCAATAAGTAAAGGGTTACGGCGTTTGTTTTTCGTTTTTTCTTTTTGACGATTTAACAACGGTAAAGGGTAAAGGGTTTGTTTTTCGTTTTTCCTTTTTGAAGATTAAAACACGGAAAAGGGTAAAGGGTTTGTTTTTCCTTTTTTCTTTTTGAAGATTAAAACACGGTAAAGGGTAAAGGGTTTGTTTTTTCTTTTTTCTTTTTGAAGATTAAAACACGGTAAAGGGTAAAGGGTTTGTTTTTTCCTTTTTCCTGTTTGAAGATTAAAATACGGTAAAGGGTAAAGGGTTTGTTTTTACTTTTTTCTTTTTGAAGATTAAAAAAGGGTAAAGGGTAAAGGGTTTGTTTTTTCCTTTTTGCTTTTTTAATATTAAAATACGGTAAAGGGTAAAGGGTTTGTTTTTCCTTTTTTCTTTTTGAAGATTAAAATACGGATAAAGGGTAAAGGGTTTGTTTTTCCTTTTTTTCTTTTTGAAGATTAAGAAAGGGTAAAGGGTAAAGGGTTTGTGTTTTCCTCTTTGCTTTTTGAAGATTAAAAAACGGTAAAGGGTAAAGGGTTTGCTTTTTCCTTTTACCTATTTTGACGAAAAAACAAAAAAAACAAGAACAACAGGTAAAGGGTAAAGGGTTTGTTTAATTTGGTTTTCAGATCATTAGATGTAAATCGTGTGCCGTTCCTTCTGGTTCACTTGCGCCTCTGCAAATCATGAAGGTGAATATCAATATGATAGCTCACTTGCATTCAGAGCCAATGGATCAATGTTATTTCATAAGCAAAAGAGAATGTGTTTGTGATTTTAACTTGGTATTTTGTTGTTGCAAGAGCCGAATGAACTTCCGCGTGGGCCCGACCCCCCCCCCCCCCGCCCCCATGGGCAAAGTCGGGTTTGTAGGCCATACGGGCGGTCGTGGCGGGCGCTATACGAGTTGGCCGAGCCGTGATGTGAATTAAAACTGAGAAACGCCTTGCACCAAGACGAGGCAGCACTATTGTACACAAATGGACCCCAAATAAGTATTCCCAACTCTTTCAGACACTTCAAAGATTGTATTACAATTCCCCAAATTCACTGATAAAATCTTCAATGACAGCTTCAAATACCCAAACTGCCCCATGCTAAGCCTAGGCTATTGTTTCTCATGCGTATAATGAATCTGCGGAGTAATTGAAAAAATGCGTAGTACTAAGAAGAAAAAAATGGGTAAAATTTGGTAGTTAGAGAAAGCCCCTCCAAGCCAGTTTATTTGGGTAGTCTATTGTAAGTATTTTCTCTTTTGCATTCCTTCTGTTTTAGAATGCGGGTATCAGTGTTCAAGCGCAGTGAAAGACGGTTATTATTTCGCCTGTCACTTTGTAAAAGTTTCTTCAATCTGCTTTTAGCTTCTTTAGGGAGCCACTTGATGCTTCGTGGCCCCCGGGGGATGGATGCATCTGAGAAGTTTTCATTCTAATCTGTTTTTTTGTTATATTATTACTATTTAACCTTATCTCGAAAATTTGAACGGGGTATTTTGGATACGTACTTGAAGTCATGGTGCCCAAGTAACTTGAGAAATTGGACGTGAAGTAAACGTTTTAGAATAGGTATACACTCTATGCAAATGTTAAGATTTGCATAAAGTGAATAATTATTTTAAAACGTTTATTTCACGAACGATTTCCTGTACTTTCCCACCATGACTTCAACTACGTACCCAAAATACCACACCCTTCGCAACATTTGCAAAAAGATAAATAATTTACAGCTCAAACATCCATCCCGCGGCCGGGAGCCACGAATAACAAAATGGCTCTCTAAACAATCCAAAGACAGAATATAATTATGACAAGCGAGTACAATATTGTGAAAGATACATCTACTGTTTGGGTACGGTACACAAAGCTCAAACTTTTATTATCGTTTGAAATTTACATGTATTTTCGATACTTGGAAAATAGATCGTGTATACTAATAACCATTGGAAATTCAACTTAAAAGTTGGAAGCGTTTGTAGATAGCTGCTAGAAATGTGTCCATGCAGGTAGAGTACCTGGTAGGAATACTGCAGTAGTCTTGAAGCTTCTCAGATCCAAATGATTCTTCTTCTTTTTTTTTTGGGGGGGGGGGAGGTGGGAGGTGGGAGATGTATATAACCACACTGGGCCCTCGTTTGAATCGAACAGTTTGTTCAAACATGCATTATAAATTAACAGGCCCTTTTATACCAACATACACCAAGCTTCCCTTTAAAGGTAGTTTATTACTCAAAATAATTATTAGCATTAAAACTTTCTCGGTAACGAGTACTGGAGAGAGGTCGATAATATAAAACATTGTGAGAAACGGCTCCCTCTGAAGTAATGTAGTTTTCGAGAAAGTAACTTTCCATATGTACTCCCCGCTGTTATCTTATTAAATCTAACTTTTGATATCCTGAAAACGGTCCCCAATACTTAGTATGTCCTCCATCACCACTTTTCTGATGAACGGCACGGATACGTCTTCTCATACCCTTAACAAGGCCTCTGATCTGTTTGGTCACTTCAGCCATCGTTGTTCTGTTAAATATCTCGAAACACCGTGTCTTACTATAATTAGGGAATCTGGTTTTAAATTGATTTATGCCTCCCAACTCCGACCCCTTTGTCTTTGCTTTAACGCTGATGTTCATCGCAAACGATTTATTCAACGCGAGACAACAAATCATTAGAGGCGGGTAAAAATAATACTGATCTTTTCTTATTCGTATCTTTCGAAATTCGACCTTAGCCACTCAAGTACCCATAAATCTGCCAAACAAAACTGCAGAGCTTCTGTCACCGGGAGCTTGTACAGCCACAGTCTCACGGTAAACAGGAATCAAAGTTGGGGTTGAATTAAAAAAAAATAATGTATAGGCCTACACATGCAAGTCAATCAATACTGACACGCAAATCCAGAATGAAAACCAATTGTTACAAAATAAACAAACACAGTAAGCATATAAAAACAGATACTTCTATGGTAGTCATGGTATACATACTATATATAGTATGGATCTATATAAAGGATAATACATTTAGTACACGTACATTTTGTTAACAAAGTCACTGTGGATAGAATAGAAGAATGTTTTTGTTTGTTTGCCTATTGTGAAGATTTCCGTGCTCTCGGTAAATGAGAGTTGCATGCGGCCTTTACCTCTGGGTCCATCGACACCTCTAAAAAACAGAACTTAAAACCCCTATCAATATTAAACTTGCATTACATTGAATAAACTTATGTGACAAATAACAGATTGCAATAAAGGATCACTGTCAAGTAATTTTCTAATGTTTTAAGATTGAACTAAATGGACAGATTACAAAAACCATTGTTTCTTACAGTCCCAGTTCCTTTTATGTATCCAATATGAGTAAGGACTGTGTAACAGTTGCTTAGTACAACACATGGGCAGTTATACCATGGTTATACCATAGAGCTAGGACCCAATCTTATCTAAAAGTCCAAACAGTTTGATGTAGAGTGACATAGAGTAAAGGATATTGGATGATTAAGGCCACACGCTAGCCAAACTGCCTGCTTTTTATATTCAAGTTGTGTATCCTCCCCTGGTTCGGTTTGCATGAATATTCATATAGGAGTTTGAATATTCATTAGTTTGTTACATCATGAAATATCCAACAGCACAATTTGTGAATATATTAATTTACACAAAGAGATGTATGGAAATGCGGTATGTGGCCTTTTGTATGAGTGTGAGTGGAAGGTGGAGTGGAAGTATTTTGACCACTTGCTGCCTGCATGAGTTACAATGGACACTTATAATGTTCTCTCACACTGCAAGGAAGACGGGAGATTGAGCAAAGTTTACGAGCATTGAGGCTACCCTATGTGACTTTTTACTAGTGAACCAAGGCAAGGCAAACATGTGAGTTCATTAATTTTATTATACAATTTTCACCAGAACCACTATGAATTTAGTTCTATTTATCATTCAACAAGATGTTTAGAGATTAAAAAGCAATTTTATAAATATAATTTGGCATGTTTGGTCCTGAGAGCATGTTGATGAAATCTTTATGCACTCTTGACTTAAAACCCATTTTAGGGCTATCATAATATATTCAGATGCATTGACTTAAGTAATAATTATTTTGTGATACTAGTGTGTAAGTTTGAGCACAAAACTATATTGTTTTGGGAATCTCTATAATTTATTTGTGATATATTTGTATATGGGAGTGAGACAACTCCTATATTTATTTATGGTTTATTAAAAACATTTAAATAAGTTGCCATTGGCAAAATTACATTGAATTTTACAAAATTACAGTTAAACATTAAAATTACAGCGAGATGACTAGAAAAATGTTTGCAAAATTTTGATTACGAAGTTTGATGATGTACGGGACTGCACTCTTAGCATGTTGCTTGGTATGTACATTAGGATTCTGTTTTAAACAGTGTCGCCTGGTTGGGTGGAAGGGTGTTGGAATCACTGTATCGGTACTTGTTAAAAGAGGGGTGTCGAACCCACTAAAAAAACAAGTCGCACACTTATAAATTGAGGGGCGTTGAACCCAAATAGTGACAGACAATATCTTTTTGTCGAGCTGCATAGCAGTGTGAGCCTATGTAATACCAATTTCTGTCCGTGTGTTCAGTGGAAATGTTAAGGTTTTTTCAGTCTTTGAGTTGAGTTGTTTTGAATATATACAAGCCCAAGTGAAATTGTTATATTATATACTTGCAAGTAATTTTCAACTATGTTTTCAAATAATTTTGAAGTTTTTGGGATATTTTTTTTATTAAAGTTTTTGGAGTAAGCATTAATTTAAAGTTTGTTTTCAGACTCAAACATTGACATCTGGATTTTAAAGAACCAACCTTAAACTTAAATCTTAAAGTTTTGAAATAATTATTGATACAAAAATCAATCTATCTGCCACCGGTTCTGACAGTTGAATGAGCTAAAACAATGACAACCTTAAATTTGAATGGTCTTAACTCCTTATTGCAAGGACGAACCGACTCGAAACTTGAATCAAATATTGCTTCGTACTTGTAAACTCACATGAAAACCTTAATTTTGGTCTTAACTCCTTATTTTAATGACGCAATCACACTGTCAACAATCCCGATTTTCCCTGGACATAAAATACCCAAAATCGGGATGCTCCCCATTTCCTAACTTTCCCGATTTTAATTTTAAAAAGTAAAAAAATAACAGATGACTACTGAGAACAAGTCAAGTTGTATCTTAGAGTAAAAAAAACATGGTTCCTTGTCGCAATAAATGAGGAGTACGGTGGTAAAATGCTTTGACAAGACAAATAGTATTATTATTATTGTTGATTAGCGCTATATTACTGCGCGTGAATATCAACGTTGCCGTCAAATCGTCGTCTACTCGCTTGAGCCGTCAACTAAACAACAGACCTGCCCCAAAACCAGCGGGTATATTCGCCTTTGACCTACATTCATTTCACTATTTATTTCTTCATTTCCAACTTACATTGCCTTTGATTTGATATTGATTGTGATTTTGATACTGTGGAAATAAACTGATTGATTGATTGATTGATAGAGATATAGGCTATACGCACAAATTCTACACCAACATTACCTATACAGGCTGTATCCACCTGCATGTACATTATATATACACCTGCATGTACTGTATACATACCACACGGACACATCCACGATGACGACCAAAAGTTAGCTTTCCGTATCTGTGTTTTGATTGGTCAACCGAGGTGACCTCAGACCAATCAAAGCAAACTCAGCTACGGTAGCTTTTAGTCACTGCACTTACCCAATGATAAATTTTATCCAATGGAATCACTGGATCTGAGTAGCAGTGACCTGTCTTTATCCTTGCGGTAAATTTAAAGACCAAAGCCCTGTTGAAAAATGCAAGATGGCAACTGACGGCTTTATAGTTTTACTAGAGATAGTTTTTTCACGGGGATTTTTTTACCGAAATGTAATCTGAACTATTTAAAATTCTCCTTTAAATGTATATTGGAGTAGTTGACGGCGAGTTGACAGCACCAAGCGAGTTGACGGCGAGTTGGCGGTGAGTAGTGTTGGGATGTGCGTTGCTGACCACAAACATTTTTATTGCAGTTTTGTATACAACTAATCCTCAAATTATGAACCCATAAAAATGGTTTTTGACGAAAGAAAAAGTATTGTCAAGGGCAGAAATTAGCGGTCCAAAAATTATTATTACTATTTTTGTTTAAAGTTTTGAAAATCATTTGCATTAATGTTACAAGTTGGCTAGTCAAGAGTACAAGTTGCAGGCGACCCACAGTTTGACCCCCAAAATAGTAAAGTATACAGTTTCCGATGTTCACCTCCCGTGAAAAAAAAAAACAGTCCAGATTTGTCCCTATTTCTGGGATACGAATAAGGGCAGGTCCGTTTACTGACTTGAAACTTAAAATTTAAGTTAAATCAAATATATTACTTCTTACATACATATTAAAAGATAAAACTCAAAAGAGTGCATCACTGGCCCAGTTGAATGAGCTGAAACAATAAAAACCTCAATGGTCTTAAAGACAGTACACACTTGCTCTCAACATGCATAAAATAAGAAACCTGTGAAATTTTGAACTCAATTGGTCGTCGAAGTTGCGAAGTAATAATGAAAGAAAAACACTCTTGTCACACGAAGTTGTGTGCGTTTAGATGGTTGATTTCGAGACCTCAAGTCTAAATCTGAGGTCTCGAAATCAAATTCGTGGAAAATTACTTCTTTCTCGAAAACTATGGCTCTTCAGAGGGAGCCTTTTCTCACTATGTTTTATACCATCAACCTCTCCCCATTACTCGTCAGCAAGAAAAGTTTAATGCTAATAATTATTTTGAGTAATTACCAACTGTGTCCGTATTGCAATGTTGTACTGGCATAAAAATAAGGTAAACTCGAATGAATAATAAAACTCAAAGAATTGATCACGGGTTCCAGTTGAATGGGCTTAAACAAATTCAATCAAATACTTATTGCATACATGCAAGAAGTAAGCTACATGTGGCTTAATACAAAACGATCAAATTTAAAGAGTTTTATCACTTTTTCCAGTTGAACGAGCTAAAAAAATGGAAACCTTAAATGTGCGAAAAAAATTTTCCCCATTTTTTTTTAGCAAGCAGCCATCCCTAATTTGCATAAATTAATTTTGCCTAAATTAACATTAAATTGTTTTTATCCCTAAACTGACTGGGGAATTATTAGCATTCACTTTTATCAAATAAAGGTTTATCTGGTTTGCTGAGTGCCTTTGGCTTGAAATTTTTAATCCAAATGTGATATATTTTTTTCTTAGAAGTAGTCAGTAATTAGCAAAGAAATTAGCGACTTTCCATGTCACACACGTAACTGAAAAATTGATGAAGTTTGTACAACAAACTAAGCACTGCTTTATTAATGTTCAAACTTTATGTCAACAGCTGGTTTTGCCAGGCCTAACTGAATACAAAACAAAATGCTCAATAAATTCTCACACTATTAATTAATGGCCTTTTAAATTAATGACAGCATGCCAACATGCATGCCCTTGAATACACAAGGTATGCACTGTGATGCAACCCAGGTGAATAAGCCATGTGTCACTTTGGGCCACATTTTTGACCTACACTTGTGAGTGAGGTGACAGGTACAACAAAGACCTAGCCAACAAAGACCTAGCCAACAAAGACCTAGCCAACAAAGACCTAGCCAACAAAGACCTAGCCAACAAAGACCTAGCCAACAAAGACCAAGCCAACAAAGACCTAGCCAACAAAGACCTAGCCAACAAAGACCTAGCCAACAAAGACCTAGCCAACAAAGACCTAGCCAACAAAGACCTAGCCAACAAAGACCAAGCCAACAAAGACCTAGCCAACAAAGACCTAGCCAACAAAGACCAAGCCAACAAAGACCTAGCCAACAAAGACCTAGCCAACAAAGACCTAGCCAACAAAGACCTAGCCAACAAAGACCTAGCCAACAAAGACCTAGCCAACAAAGACCTAGCCAACAAAGACCTAGCCAACAAAGACCTAGCCAACAAAGACCTAGCCAACATTTTTTGGTCTAAGGGGGAGGGACATGATCCAGAAGTGGATTGAAATTTAAGTACGAGTCTTTCAGCAATATCAGACTCACAAAGTTTTGAGAAAGAAACTTTTGGTACAAAAACCTGCTTTTGTCTGACGTCACACACGTTAACGACCTTTATTTAACCTCTGCCCCAAAATGAAAGCGCAAAACAATTTTTTATTTGTTTTTAAGCTAGGGTCAGTAAATTAATGTTATTTATGAACAAATAACAGGTATCATTTTAAAGAAAGAGGACAGATGTTTAAGTTGAGAATTTCTATTTTTTTTAGTCTCACATGTAGTGTGAGAATGGCCCAAATGGGCATCACTCCTTACTGCAATGATTATTGCAATCAAATATTGCTGCTTGCATGTAGATAAAATGAAAAGATTAAACTCAAAGAGTTATCATTGATTCCAGTTAAATGTTCATCACTTCATACTTGTCAATGTCTCCACCCCTTTGACCATCAGTTGTTTTAATGATTGGTTTTTCTGTCAGTCATTGGTTCTATCTGGGGGTTGGCAGCTCGCCATGGCAGCTTTACGTTCTAGTTTCATTTTAGTTAGCCGATTGTAAAAAGTTGGCCTGTGGAATTTTTGTGCAAAATATATCTGAGTGGAACTAAAGAACTCTTGAGACTGTATTTATTATGAGAATGACTATTGGCTCTGGGATTGGCAAAAGAAACATGTTCAACAGATCTTGAAACCATTGGAAATTACTTGATTGTTGTCTTCAGAGTATTCAGTTATGGAATGGAGACGGTCAAACCAAAGAACAGTCAAGCAATTATATTATTCATAATATTATTGGTTTATTAAAAATTCTAACATCGCAACCCAAGGGCTGAATTAAGTTTAAAAGATTATTAAACAACAAGAATTTACAAAATATAAATATTAAAAAGGATTCATAAATACCTCGGACAGTTTCGCTATTCCTATTGGTGGAGAGCGCGTAACGTGGGTGTGTATAAACCTTTGTTTGTGAACGGTAAAAAGTGTTGAAACATGGGCGTGACATGTGAGCTTGCACCTGTGCTTTGAAGACAGTTACCTCATTCCTATTGGTCGAGAGCAACGGCTGGGACAGTTGTGCCACATCACGCGATACGCGCGACGCGCACAGCATTCCCTTATAAGGAGTTGTTTACCCGAGGGCGGCGGAGGGCCTTACCATTTCATAGCTGGAGGGGTGCCGTGTTGATAGAAATCATTGAACAATTATAATTTTTGCATTTATCTTACTTTTTGACCAAAAGCCTTGATGTTTTTTTTACCGAAAAGGTATTTATAAATGGGAATCAAAGTGTGTTGAATCGGTTTTCAACTAGTGGTTTAAACCCGCCAAGGCCTGGTTCTTGATAACTTACCACGAACTCGTCTCGATAAAATTATCAAGAACCTCGTTTGGATTAAACCACTAGTTGAAAACCTTTTCACCACACATTGATTCCCTTATTTGTTTACAAATTTCAGAAAAGATTGTAAACTCCACAACCAAAAAGGTGTCATACAGGATTTGGGATAACTCTTCTTTGTCTCCAGGGTTCTACTCGGATCAATATCTTGAGTTGATCCAGCAGGTTGTGCATGCTTTGTCTTCCGTTGCTTTAGGAATGGATGTCTTATCTTGCATTTTGTCAGAAGTCTCATTTTGTGTTAGTTCAGGATTCAATGACTCCTTTTGCAGTTTATCTTGGGCAGCCTTTTTATTGTCTTGCATCGACTCAGTATGACCCGTCTTGCTTTGTGATGGATTGGTTAGCAATTCCTTCTTTGGGTTTCTCTTGGGTGGATTACTGATTGCAACATTGATGGTATGCCCATCTTGAATGGTGTTATCCTCACCAAAGACAGCTCGTGATGCATCACTCTTTAAACAAACAAAAAACAAAATTAAATAGCATCAGTACTGTGGGGACTCAGATATGATGGTACCCTATAATAGTTGCAGGGGTTTGTTTACTATCCATATGATGGAAAGTAAATTACTTAAAGTAGTGTGTGTCTTATTATTGTACGTACTCCATCTAAACCTTATCAATACTGTAGTTTACTGTAGTTGCAGGGGTTTGTTTACTATCCATATGATGGAAAGTACATTACTTAAAGTAGTGTGTGTCTTATTATTGTACGTACTCCATCTAAACCTTATCAATACTGTAGTTTACTGTTAAATTGTGTAATCATTTATTCTGTAATCATAATATAGTGGGTTTACTTCAAACCAAATCATTGGTCTTACTAAGTTTATCATATTATTCAATCGTTGCACCTGGCGAAACAATAATCAGGGGTGTGTAAAGTGATCAGTCTATACTGTGGGCCATATGTGAAGGTCACTCGGAGGAGAAAGGTGAACATTTATTACAACAGTTGAGCTGTTTTTGGAACAAGCACTAAAGAAAAGATTAAATACTTCAATTGAAGGAAATGTATTTATCACTTCAAATTAAAAATGCAGTAAGGGTTGATTCTTTAAAAACGCTAGACTGCCGGACTTGTACGGCTGTAAGTTTACTGCTCCGATGCTACTTGCCGTGTGCCTGTGGTCCTTGTTAATTTCGAGCCCTGATTTAAACATGAAGGCAAACCATAATGAATGAGCTTGATTTTGCTGGTGTGCCCTTTATAGTAAGTTCCAAATGCAAAGAGCATGTGTACGTGCGGCACCCTCAAGTAATAATGGTGTTTGGTGCTGCCATCAAGCATTCCCTTTGGGTGACAAGACTGAAGAGTTGGGAATGCCACAACGAAATTGTTCTATTGGCAAGGTATCATGGTACACCATATGTACGGTGGGGAATCAAGAGTACACCCAATGCTTTATAGTATGCTGTTTTAAACAGCGGCTACAGGATAATCTCAATATTTTAACCATTACCCTTTTGTGGCCAAACAGACATCGTAGATATTGATTTATAACCATTTTATGCTTAAAATTTCAATAATTTTCAATAATTCAAGTCAAAATGACCCCTTGACGCCAGTGATGATTTTCCCTTAATTGGAACACAGTTCTCCAGCTTTGGCAAACTGAGGGCGCTAATAGCCACCAATGAAATCACGATTACTTTGTCGCGCGGGTTTGTTTGTTTTCACATTTTTGAGAATTTTGACTTGGGAGTGTTTCGGGGAAAAAACATTTTTACCATGTTTTAACGTGAGGTACAAGACTCGTTATATGATTTTTCTGTTTCCCGTGGACTGCATCTTTGACAAAAATGTAACAACTATATATTTCTAAGCATTCTATAGCCGCTGTTTAAAGTACATACATTGTATGCTAAGGTACCATGGATCACTGCACTCTCATACCTCTTTTTCAAATTGCACAAATGCAAGACCTTTAGAGATGCTGCTTCGATGGGTTACAACCCTGACTTCCTTCACTGGTCCATACTGTACAAGAAAAATAAATGTGCAGACTACATCATCTTTTTGAAAATTCTTTCATTCAGTTTCATGCACATAAATGCAAAAGTCCAAAGTGTTTCCTGTATGACGTATAGTTACAAGCGTTGAGTGTGTTAAAGTTCACAGCTTGTAAGATCTATGATGATACCCCATATATTTTAACTATGATACATGAAGCTGTACATTGATGGCCACTTCAAGTATGAAGAAAATGCTTCAATCACTCTGTTTATTTGTTTGGTTTTATTTGTTGTTGCTTTTCTGGGGGTGGGTAGAGATTAAAATTAATTCCCATCAATCCCATCAATCATTTTGCAGTAAACACATACAAACCACTTGTGGAACACTGCACGGTTTTAACTGAGCTTTTGTGTACAATAAATATTGTATTGTAATTTATATTGCTATTATTATTTTTTTAATGCATCTTTCCAACTTGGCAATAGGCATCTTAAAATGTAAAAAACACCAAAAACAACCAATAAACCAACAAACGAATAGAAGTTGTTTACCTTTTTGAAGATTTCTAATAACGTCTGATTGGTAGCAGATCGTGGCAACCCTGACACAAATAGCTTACTTTTCTCCAACTTTGCATCATACTAAAACAGTAAAGAGCAATTGGTAAAGAGATACAATCTACAATGGAACCCATCAACGACTTGAAGCTATGAAAATACTTCTCTTAATCTTTAAGAAAAAGAAATGCTGTATGCTGAATCAATTGACAATCAAAAATACACCAAACCTAAAAGTGATTGCAAGAAACTTAACGATGCACTACTGATTTTTGAAGGGTTTATGCACAGGCATGTATGCTTAGTTTTTGAAAGGGCAGGTGCACCAAGGCATTTTCTCTTTGGTAAAGGGCATGGAGGCAATCACCTTCGTTGCCTCCATTAAGTATCAGGTCTGAATGCATAAAAATGTCCATTCTCAAGTTACTTTTAACATGTAGTACAATACATGTACCAACAACGTGTGCTTAGTCATCAAATTACATGTAGGCAATGTACCCAGGGATTTTGTTTACCCTCTTGTACAATTACAGCATAAATATATTCAACAGAGACTTGCAGTATCTTTAAATGCTAGTTCTAAACTATCTGAATATTTCAGATGCACATACTTCTCTGGATGATATGTGCTGGTATGAAATTCATACTAGCTTCATACAATTGTCATTAATGTCTGGATAATTATCAATCCATCCCACTCCCTTAATAGTTTTATAGTAATGACTGATCTATATATACCTTGAATTGGCGCTAGTAGTCATGGTAGTAGTTTTGGTCCTATCCTCCGACCAATCAACATACATTGGTCTGCCTTTAAGTTTACAATTGTCCATTTCTAAGGCCTTCTCTGCTGATGACTGTAGGATGACAAATAAGATTAAATTAAATCGGTCATCTAGAGAGTGGACTAAAACAATTTACTTTTTAAAAGTTTGTCCAAGAAGTGTAATTAGTGAATTGTTAACCTTTTGTTTACAATGTCATTTACAGCAGAAAATGAGCTATCTCCACCTGCAGCATTTATTTGCTTTGATTTATTTGCCTGTTGGTCTATAGCCACTAGCTTTGATTAGAATAGAACGTATGGGTGATACCTGTGTAAGGGAGGGATTTCTCTTGTTATTACACGTAAAATAAATAAAAGTTTACTCTTTTTCACATACAAACATTCTTCATGATCAAATAATTTTAAACAAGACATTTATCCGGCTAAATAAAAATCGGAAGGTAAAGCTATATCAAAGTTAAAAGATAAAGTTTAAAAAATAGATAAAACAAAACTAATGAATAGAACTTACCAGACGTTATAAACTGCACTGCTCTAAACACAGTTTCTCTCTACTCTAATTTTTCATCTGCAAGGTGACAAATAAAAGTGAATAGTGCTTTTCCTCTTCCATGTATACAGTTTGGGGATTCATAAAACTACTCAAAGACTCACAGGTTGTTGTATTGTTTCTGCAATGGACGCATCAATAACTTGAATTTTTATGAACTAAAATAAGAATGGGCTGATAGGGGTGCAATATCAAATTTGATATGCTCTCAGACCATTAACTAGAAGAGTTAAATAAGACCTACATGTTACACAGTGTGATCTATGACTGAATGTACAATCATTCCTATCACCTCAAGGCTTGCCAAAGATGTCAGCAACTTGACAACTTGACAACTTTACATTGGACAGCCAGGGTGGTTATAAACTATGTAGAAATTAATCAGCCAATGACACCCATAGACAATTTCAACAAAGCCCTTCTTCAATGAGGGAACAGCCTAATATATTTTACCAATATTGTAATTAACAAAAAAATTGGCTTAGTCTAGCATCTTAGAAATTTCAAGTAACACCATAAACATATTGCGCCACAGCACCTTGTAAACCACTACATGGTGCTAAGGATTAGGTCTCATAATTCAAACTAAATCCCACTCCTTGCAACACAAAATACATTATATCCTTTTGAAAAAGACCCCTTATAAATACTATTGTTTTATATTAAGGAAGTTTTCAAAGATTTCTATTGAATTGAGTTAAATTTAATATAATTACCTGAAATCAATGTTCTAGGATCAAGCTCTGGTATATGTCCCCTCATGTAATCAATGTATGACTGCCATATAGCAAGATAAACTGCAGCTGTAGGTAGGACACCAGACGATAGTATCTCCTCATACTTGCCTAAAAATAAACAAAATTTATTACCAAATTCTCAGTACAAAACTCATACAATATCTCCTGACGATAACTAGAGCAAGCTAGTTGAAACGTTGAGACCGATTCAAGAACTGACTCCGGGGTAGTGCAGTCAATTACGATCCTATAAGCTAAAGTAGTAGTCCCAGCCAATAGGAGACTTTCCAACGCTAGGCGGCAGCAGACATACCGGGTAAATTTCCATTGTTTACGTAGTTCTGAACATGCGCATAATTCTGAGAACAATGGATTTACCCGGTAAGTCTGCTGCCCTCTATCGTCCCAGAAAGTCTCCCATTGTCTACACCTTCCGCCCACATAGTAGTTAAAATTGTTTTTAGAACTGAGAAGTCTCCCGAACATCCGATACATGTATATCAACTCCGCGTTAGTAGAACATAGAAAGACAGTTCTCTAAGTAGAAACACACAAGTGCTAACCGAATATACATACAATGTCAATGTATGAGAACTGCTCCAACAAAATCAAAACAAAATTACAAGGCAGATTCAGGGCACATATCTATGCTTCTATCAAGTCCTGTATATTAGTTTAGTTGACACACTAATAATCCAAACAAATTAAACCACAAACCATTTGATTGGAAATAAAATGTCTTGTATTTCTCACCTTTAATGACATTGAGTGACTCTCTGAACTTTTCCTTGGCAATCAAATAGTTACACCATAGTCGTCCAGACCAAGGGCAGTTCCTGACTGATCTGTCATACACTGATAGCACTATGTCCTTAATCTTCAGCTTAGTCTCCTATGAACAAAAACACCAGTCAGTCAAATCTCTGATCATACTCAGTATGATTAAACATGTAGAATTGTTTTGGGAGTTCACTAAACACATTTAGAATTAGGACTTTGAGCAAAATGCCACTACGTTGTAACTTATACACAGCATATTGAGGATTCCTTTGGCTTTGAAAGCACTATATATGAACCTATTTAGTACTATTATTATCATATTTAGATCCATCTACATGTATACCCCACTCCCCCGTAATGCAATGCACTTGTGGCGTGTCATGGCCTAGAGCGGTTACGAGCACCGGATTCAAGCTCTGGTGTTTCTGATCAGCAGAGTGTGGGTTCCAGTCCTGGTCTGACACTTGTGTCCTTAAGCAAGACATTTAACCATGGTTGCTTCAGAAAGTTAGGGAGGTAGTGCTTTCTGCTCTACCATCCAGGCTTCTGATAAATGATACCTTAGCCTACATCCGTATTGACTGTAAAGGGGGTGCCCCGGGAGTAGGTGCCAATGACTTCTAGAAAAGTAGTTGATTTGTAGCCTACACCTTGACGTGACTTTCAGGCCTTGTGTGTCTGGTAACTTGCATATATAAAACAAAAACTGCAGTGTCACACCTACAGACTGTCAAGATTTGGCTAGTTGGTGTTGAGAGTGTGGACCTGTTAGTCCACAGGTCACAGGTTTACACTCCCAAGTACTGCTCTAGTAAATGTTTCTTTGTACAAAACCCAGTTTATATATATTGACTTACAACATAGTCAGTGTAGTCTAGCCAAAGTTGTTCTTGCAGACAGTGATCTAGTACGGCTCTCTCATACAAGCATTGTACACGAGCAGGGTGACCCTTAGATGCCTTCTCGTAATCTAGGTAGGCTCTGTAGTCTTCAGAACTTGGAGGAGTTGTCTTCAACTAATCACATAATCAAATATCAGGTTATTGTATACATTTAAGAATAATATGGATTTATAATGCTCACATCCGATAAAGGCGCCTACACAATAAGAAAACAATATACAATTGAAATTTAAGAATAAACATAATAGTACTTAATTAAAACCCAATGAAGTCTAATTGAACAAGTGTGTTTTTAGTTCCCTCTTGAAGTTGTTGAGTGATGTTGTTTTGCAAAGTGAGAAAGGGAGCTTATTCACAAAGGAGGAGCAGTTTTGGTGAAAGCCAGTCTCCGTAACGAATTGTAGAAGTTATGTGGCTCAATGTTTCCCTTCCTCCCTAAAGGCAAATGTTACACTTCAAAGAGCACCAAGTTCAATGCAGAACTAAGCAAAATGTCAAGGTTGCTCAATGCAAAATCAGCCAAAGTATTTCTTTGCTGTTCTCCAACTAGTGTCCTGCAACTGTACACCCTGCTTCCCTTGTCCCACTGAAATCAATGTAACCAAATGGAGGCTAGTTTGGCAAAACGGTCTACTTGCATATGGGTACAGGAAACATAACTAGATAGGGGCTGCCTTATCATCAATAGGACTTACCAGTTTCTGCTCATACGGTCTGTACTTATCAAGTTGAGCTAAGATTCCTTTAGAAATCTGTGTTGGAGGTTTTCCCAACATGGACTCGTACTCACTCCATGTATCCCTTATGTCTGAAAGAAAACGATCCATTCCAACATAGTTCAAGACAAAGCACAAGATTAATGGGTGATTTTAAATGATAAGGTCTTAAAATCTAAAAAGTACCAAGAAACAGTCTCAACCAATGACCCTTTTGTTGGTAACTTGTTTTTTCTTAGCAACAGTTGTGCAGTAGGAAAAGTCTGCAGAGTGTGGATTCGAGTCCCAGTTGTGACACTTGTGTCCTTAGGCAAGGAACTTAACCATTGCTTCATCCTTTGGATGGGATGAAAGCGGTTGGTCCCGTGTGTTGTGTAATGCAGATAAAAGAACCCAGTGTAAATCGAAAAGAGAAGGGGTTCGCCCCTGTGTTCCTGGCTGGATAGGTAGCATATTGCACCACAGCACCCTGTAAACCATAACACTGGTGATATGTAAAGTGAGTAGATCTCATATATTATTTCAAAATGAAGTCACACATACCTTGAAGGAAATACTGTATGTTTAAAGTGCTTTGAGACCCCCTTCGGGTATAAAAACTGATATATAAAAACCGATTATTCATTCTATGAAGATACTTTAACCAAAGTTAAAATATAAACCAGTTCCTTTAAAATATAGAAGAATAAACCTACTCATGAGTGGCACTGATAGCTGACGTTTGAAAAGTCGTTCCAGCCTAGCTGTTTGTTGGTCCTTCTCACACTCATTCTGTTGAAGAAGAGGAACAAAATAATGAACTCACATCAATCCAAAACATTTGGCTTTACTATTTGACTCTAGATTACACGACTGTAGTTAAAAGAAAAGTGTTTACATTTAGAAAACGCCAAGGGTGCAAGTATTTAAACCTTTTCCTTATCGAGTTGAAAAAGACGATTTTAAATGAATTGTGTACTATCAAATATAATCACACCTTAAGTACAATGTACACTGAAATAATAGTGTTTGGGAACTTTTGGATATGACTTAAGACTTAAAACATGAGTCATTTTTTGTTTGTTGTTAGTTTGTGTGAGCTATGCTGAACACATACAGTACACATTCCTTTTGGAAATGAAAGATATCAGAAAAGTTGTTCTTGTGAACTCTGCAATTTCAGTAACACCTCCAGCCTGGAATTTAATCTTGTATTTAACCTCCGAAACAAACATTTATTGCTAAAACACATGCTTAAATTGTAAAAAAAATCAAAGTTGTTACCTGTGCACTTTCTCTGAGGCTGTTTTCAAAGTCTCTGTATAACTTCCAAATAATGTCAGCCTTGCTGACATGTAGCCTTACTGCAGTCAGAGCTTGCTCAAAGATACTACGCACTTCACTTATGCTGTAGTTTGTATTCATAGTTTCCAAGCAGAAACTACAATACTTCTCCCACAGCTCTGGTGCTGTTGAAAACATAAGAAACAAATTTGTTTTGATCAAATCATAGTTAACTTTTACAAAGCTCTACATATGCATCATCTATATACGTAGTACTCCATTAAAAAAACTGCTAAATTAACATGAAAATAAAACACTTGTCAAAAAAATTAATACCTGTATTAATTGTTTAGATACACACTATACACTTCTTGAATGTGTCTCCGGCACCTTCTGGTTAAAAGAACACTTTTATCAAAACCCACTGGATTGACACTGTGGTGTTTGATTGAATACTTACAGACACTTTTATCAAAACCCACTGGATTGACACTGTGGTGTTTGATTGAATACTTACAGGCACTTTTATCAAAACCCACTGGATTGACACTGTGGTGTTTGATTGAATACTTACAGACACTTTTATCAAAACCCACTGGATTGACACTGTGGTGTTTGATTGAATACTTACAGACACTTTTATCAAAACCCACTGGATTGACACTGTGGTGTTTGATTGAATACTTACAGACACTTTTATCAAAACCCACTGGATTGACACTGTGGTGTTTGATTGAATACTTACAGACACTTTTATCAAAACCCACTGGATTGACACTGTGGTGTTTGATTGAATACTTACAGACACTTTTATCAAAACCCACTGGAATGACACTGTGGTGTTTGATTGAATACTTACAGACACTTTTATCAAAACCCACTGGATTGAAACTGTGGTGTTTGATTGAAAACTTACAGACACTTTTATCAAAACCCACTGGATTGACACTGTGGTGTTTGATTGAATACTTACAGACACTTTTATCAAAACCCACTGGAACGACACTGTGGTGTTTGATTGAATACTTACAGACACTTTTATCAAAACCCACTGGATTGACACTGTGGTGTTTGATTGAATACTTACAGACACTTTTATCAAAACCCACTGGATTGACACTGTGGTGTTTGATTGAATACTTACAGACACTTTTATCAAAACCCACTGGATTGACACTGGTGTTTGATTGAATACTTACAGACACTTTTATCAAAACCCACTGGATTGACACTGTGGTGTTTGATTGAATACTTACAGACACTTTTATCAAAACCCACTGGAACGACACTGTGGTGTTTGATTGAATACTTACAGACACTTTTATCAAAACCCACTGGATTGACACTGTGTGTTTGATTGAATACTTACAGACACTTTTATCAAAACCCACTGGATTGACACTGTGGTGTTTGATTGAATACTTACAGACACTTTTATCAAAACCCACTGGATTGACACTGTGGTGTTTGATTGAATACTTACAGACACTTTTATCAAAACCCACTGGAATGACACTGTGGTGTTTGATTGAATACTTACAGACACTTTTATCAAAACCCACTGGATTGACACTGTGGTGTTTGATTGAATACTTACAGACACTTTTATCAAAACCCACTGGATTGACACTGTGGTGTTTGATTGAATACTTACAGGCACTTTTATCAAAACCCACTGGATTGACACTGTGGTGTTTGATTGAATACTTACAGACACTTTTATCAAAACCCACTGGATTGACACTGTGGTGTTTGATTGAATACTTACAGACACTTTTATCAAAACCCACTGGATTGACACTGTGGTGTTTGATTGAATACTTACAGACACTTTTATCAAAACCCACTGGATTGAAACTGTGGTGTTTGATTGAAAACTTACAGACACTTTTATCAAAACCCACTGGATTGACACTGTGGTGTTTGATTGAATACTTACAGACACTTTTATCAAAACCCACTGGAACGACACTGTGGTGTTTGATTGAATACTTACAGACACTTTTATCAAAACCCACTGGATTGACACTGTGGTGTTTGATTGAATACTTACAGACACTTTTATCAAAACCCACTGGATTGACACTGTGGTGTTTGATTGAATACTTACAGACACTTTTATCAAAACCCACTGGATTGACACTGGTGTTTGATTGAATACTTACAGACACTTTTATCAAAACCCACTGGATTGACACTGTGGTGTTTGATTGAATACTTACAGACACTTTTATCAAAACCCACTGGAACGACACTGTGGTGTTTGATTGAATACTTACAGACACTTTTATCAAAACCCACTGGATTGACACTGTGTGTTTGATTGAATACTTACAGACACTTTTATCAAAACCCACTGGATTGACACTGTGGTGTTTGATTGAATACTTACAGACACTTTTATCAAAACCCACTGGATTGACACTGTGGTGTTTGATTGAATACTTACAGACACTTTTATCAAAACCCACTGGAATGACACTGTGGTGTTTGATTGAATACTTACAGACACTTTTATCAAAACCCACTGGATTGACACTGTGGTGTTTGATTGAATACTTACAGACACTTTTATCAAAACCCACTGGATTGACACTGTGGTGTTTGATTGAATACTTACAGGCACTTTTATCAAAACCCACTGGATTGACACTGTGGTGTTTGATTGAATACTTACAGACACTTTTATCAAAACCCACTGGATTGACACTGTGGTGTTTGATTGAATACTTACAGACACTTTTATCAAAACCCACTGGATTGACACTGTGGTGTTTGATTGAATACTTACAGACACTTTTATCAAAACCCACTGGATTGACACTGTGGTGTTTGATTGAATACTTACAGGTGTAGTCTCCAACTGCTTTTTGGAAGAGTTTATTGATCTTAGATTTCTCCAAATGCTGAAGATCAATCTCATCTTGTATCCATTCTAACCAAAGCTCTAATGAGGAAAAAACAAATATTAATGTATGGTGCAGAATAGAATGTCAAAGTTTTCAAGCTAAAGGGACAGATCTTTGTCACCCAACCAGCTTAATATTGGCAGTGATGACTTAATCATGACAGCCCAATGTTGAAACATGTTTATGTTTCACCAACATTCAAAGAAGAGGAGAGAAAGAC
Source organism: Asterias rubens (assembly GCF_902459465.1). Classification (NCBI taxonomy): domain Eukaryota; kingdom Metazoa; phylum Echinodermata; class Asteroidea; order Forcipulatida; family Asteriidae; genus Asterias; species Asterias rubens. The sequence continues at coordinate 259,139 of NW_022985693.1, forward strand.
ACACTTGTGTTAAGTAGGGGTTTCCTTTACAACAAGGGATAATTCCAGCAGTTTTGAATGGCAAAATATTGTTTTGCATAGCAAAACTAGGAGACTTTCCAACGCTAGGTGGCAGCAGACATACCGGGTAAATTTCCATTGTTTACGTAGTTCTGAGCATGCGCATAATTCTGAGAACAATGGATTTACCCGGTAAGTCTGCTGCCCTCTATCGTCCCAGAAAGTCTCCCATTGAGACTGAACTTTTGTTGTGCACTTTGAATGCTAGTATTAAGTAGCAAATGGTGATTAATGAGTAGTCAACTGTGAGAGGGGTACAACAAAGACCTAGCCAACACTTTGTGTCGCAATTTGCTCTGGTATACAAGGAAAATCGTTCACTGACAACGTTAATTTATAGTACCTGTGTTAATCTAAAACATAAATTTCTTGCTTACTTTTTGTCTGAAAGTGTGATTACCAAAAGGGGAACAATGAAACACAAACCATAAGTACCTACCTGGAGTTAATGGAAAATACTTGCTCATTCTCTTTCGAGCTAAACCTTTTAATCTGTGACTGTCAAAGATTTGACTTTGAGGAGAATCACTCAGCCCCTTGGCTGCATTGATTAGCTGAATATGGGCATCATAATCGTTGACATCTTTACTTATCTACAAAACAAATCAATAAATCATTGATAAATATTACACCTTTTATGATTGATTTATAGTACTAACTAGGGTCATTGCAACTACTGTTTTGTAGCCTTTATAAAATAGTATTTGACTTTTAAAGTTACTGTTATTACTCTTATCATGCATTAAACTCTGTTGATCCTATCTGTAGTGTAGTGATATGGGGTTCGATTAAATCCAAACAAAGTGGTGCCGGAACCAGACAAAAAGGGACCAATATTCGGCTAGGTTTATTGACTGCATTTGCCTTTTACTGCTGTACAAATCGCCGTCATATTAAAACTTTTGATCGCAACTTCCGAATGAGTCAAACTAGTGTAGGGGCCTAAACCTGTGTAGATGGGAAACCACGTTTTTCAACTGAATACTTGCATTCCTTATTTTTGCTACATCAAATAGTTTGATAATAATGAACATTTTAATCTTCCATGACAAAGCATGTGAGCTTCTTAGGGTCACGGACGGATGGTTGGAGATTTAAATGAGTTGTCACATCCGCACTGGACTTTCTGGCTCGGTTAAACTGACTCGGTCAATCTTCCATGGCACTCGGTCAATAATCTTCCTGGGCACCTTTGGCTCGAATAAACTGATCGCGCAGTGTGGTTAAGTTACCTGTCGTCAGTGTCAGCCTGTCACTGTTAGCTGGTCAGGCAGATTACCCGTGCTGTTTTACTGTTTGTACTGGACTTTGAAAAGGGTAAGTTACCCATATATTGGGCTATGGCGCGGTTAGTTTGCCCAAATTAATAAGGGAATTAAGTCCAGTGCCAACCAGGCTCTTAAGACTCATCATAGTTTCTAGAAGTAAGTTTCTATTTCTTCCTCCATCATGTCCATCAACTCATGGTTTGACCATCAACAAATAACAACATGACAATGGGAATGCATGGTGCCGGGGGTGGGCAGGTGCCAGGTGGGTGTTGTTGAACTTGAACTCTATCTAATTCTAATTACCTCAAAACCATCATCGGCAAAAATGTCCAGCTCTGCCTCTGTGTGATCAAGAGACGTGGAATCACTATCCTCACTCTCTTTGCCCTTCTCATTAACCAGTTGGGAGAGCCTACAATCCGCTTCATCATCACTGCTGCCACTAGACAGCTAGACCAGTCGGATGAATCCGAACAACTGCTGCCGCTTTCCGCCGCCATTGTTACCAGTTGGCTGATTCTCAAATGTGGAGGGCGCCCTTTCATAACACCGTTAATACCACTTCGGCCTCCCTAGACTAGACTAGACTTAATTTCAGTGAAACTACGGTTATTTTCTTTGCATCAGCCACGCATAATTCCCCCTTACATATAAAAAAGTTTGCTATTACACGCTCTAACTCGCAATCGTATGCTATACTGACGGACGGTTGTGACACTATGGGCGCTGTTTCAGCAAAACATTGTATTGGGTATCAAAGACGACTAAAAATCAAAAGTCATTTTCGGTATGAAGAAGTGCGGAAGCCGCCCTATCCTACAACGTTCGTTCCACATCACAGTTATTGAAGAGTTCGGCTCAGTTATTTTTAAAGCAAAGTTTCTTTGGTTTGTTTAATGTCCACGCGCTTTGTGTGGCCCCCATGCCTACATCCAGTGCATCAATTTTAGGGTAATAGTTTTAGGTCCACCTCCTGGCCGCTGGCCGGCCCCGCCGAGAATTTTGTTTTATTATTTTGTACGAGAAAAAGGCCTTTGAAGATCCCAAGATCTTCTCTTTTAATGTAAAAGAGTGAAAAACACCATAGTCTCTTTACATTTCGAGCTGTCCCTCATTATGGCTCTTCAAAAAGAGTGGTGGTTATTTCACTCTTTTAGATTAGATTAGATTATATTAGATTAGATTAGATCAGATTAGATTAGATTAGATTTTTATTCGTCATGCCCAGCATGAAAATCACTTTCTGGATTTGCACATTAAAATACAGTCATTAAAAATAGCACAAAACATACATGAACCGTAGACATTAAAACAGCAACAATATAATAAAAATATCACATTGCACAAAACAAATTGTTTTTGAAATACATCGGAATAAAAGGAAACATAAAAACAGAAAGTAAACTAAGGATAACTTGGAAAGAAACTGCACTGGGTAAGAAGGAGAGACGATTACGATTAGTGTTGGATTCGAGTTGACGCAATCTCCCAGACTTATAAAAAACAAAAAGTGTATGAAGTTGGTGGGTATCATCAAGTTGTATACTTTCAAGTTTTGACACTAGAGCTGCCTCGTAGATGGTACCTAAATCTTTTACAGGAATACCAATGAGCTTACTAGCAGATCTAGTGATTCTGTTGATTTTATTTTGATTACCCACAGAGAGACCATTCGCCCATGCGATGCAAGAGAACGCAATGACGGACTGAATTGCACTTTTGTAAAACAACATGATAATATCCCGGTCAATGTTAAAAATTTTAAGTTTCCTTAAAAAATACATACGTTGATTAGCCGTAGAGCATAATTTCTGTAACATTCCACTTTAAATGGCTATCAATGTGAGTCCCAAGGTATTTATGTTCAGTGACCATTTCAACATCAACACCATTATGTTTACATGCTGGATCTTCGTCGGATTTTTCCGAAAATCAAATACAATTTCCTTAGTTCTTTTTGCATTTAAAACCAGAATATTTTCTTTGCACCATCAGTTACCAAACTTGGCAATTTCATATCTATACCCCGTCTCATCCTCATGAGTAATGAATCCTGTAAGTGAAGTGTCCTCTGCATACTTAACCATGGAACACTCGTGGCATTACTACATCTAAGATCGCTTGTATACAATGTGAACAGTACTGGGGATAAAACACATCCCTGAGGGGCGCCTGTGTATTGGTATGAACAGTTTCAGACACTGACTGCATCAGTCTAACTCTCTGTGATCTTTTTGTCAAGAAATCATTTATCCATAAAATCAGATCCGGGTTAACATTCATCCCCCTCAGCTTGCCAAACAGAACATGAGGCTGGATGTTCAAGTTGAAGGCCGAAGAAAAATCCACGACCAAAGTCCTAACATATGCTTTAGGACGACCAAGTTGGCTTTAACTGCCATGCAACAATGTTATGATGGCATCTTCAACGCTATACGCTCCGTTCTGTTCTGTTCTGTTCTGTTCTGTTCTGGCTTTAGAGGGGTTTCACTCAAGGACAGAGTGAAAAATCACTCGAAAAAGAGTTGTTCTTCATATGGCTCCGTGAAAGAGTGTTTTTTCACTCTTTTACATTAGAGTTGTTTAGATTGGTCATAATAATTCTGTGATCTTTTCTTCTTCGACAGCTTTGTGCACAAAAACAGCTTTGTGCAGAAAAAATTCCGTGGGGGCCTCCCCGGGAGGCTGTTGCGCATTGTTTTGAGCGTTCCCACCTACCCATTCCGGTATGAAAATGCTTTAGCCGCCCTAAAAATTCGGACGCAGAGCGATATTATGCCAGGAATACAAGCTGCGTCTCTGTAGCATGTTTAGTTCCACGAGTTATTGACGAGTTCGGCTTTTGTTTATTTTCACGCGAGGTGTGTGTGGCCCCTATACACAATACACACATTTTGGAGGGGTAGCAGGTCCACTTCCTGGGCGCTGGCCCCGCCCTGAAAAGCCATTGAAAATGGCAATCGATGGTGGTAAAATTGTTAAGATTGGGCATTAAACTGGAAACGAATTAACCCGTTTAAAATTGTGTTTCCCTGTCCGACAGCTCTGTGCACAACATTCCAACAAGGGAGGCTTGTTGAGATCGTTTCTGAGCATACCTGCGTTGTTGTTTGCGCTATCAAGAAGCCCCAAAACTCATCAGAGATGTAGGGACATGCAAGGATGACTCGGGTACAAACTGCGTCTCTCAATCATTTTTAGTTCCATTTAAGAGTTTGGCTGAAAGATTAATTCGGGGCTGGGGCTGGGGGTAGCAGTTCCGCTTCCTGGCCTAGTCATAACATTACTAGTTTTATTCGAAAAGAAAGCCATTGAAAGTGGCAATCCGACCGCGCATAACTTGTTAAGATTAAGCGTCAAGAGGTCGGCGAATTATTTTTATAAGTCCGGGTTTTTGTTTCAGTGAAAATATATTTGTTTCCATGTATCACCACGCGCCTAGTGTTTGGGGCCCATGTAAGTTGCATAATGGCCATTTTTTTTTTTTGGGGGGGGGGGTGTCGGGTGCACTCCCTGGCCGCAGCACTAAGTTTTATACGGAGGAAAGCCCTTTGAAAATGTCCATCCAATGGTGCTAAACTTGTTTAGATTGAGCAATGATGTGGGGTAGATTTGACCTGTTGTAACTTTTGATGTTCTTTCCGACAACTCTGTGCACAGGGAGGCTTGTTGAGTTCGTTTCGGAGCACAGCCGTCATTTTCGGTATCAAGAAGTCTGGAAGCCGCCCTAAAACTTTGAACTTCAGCAGATGCAGGGACATGCCAGGATGATTCAGGTACAAACTCTGTCACTGTAACATTTTTAGTTTCAGAATGAATCAAGAGTATAGCTGAAGGTTTTCATAAGTCCCTGCTTTTTTTTTCAACGAATAATATATTAATTTTTCTCAATTTTATGGTTCGCCACGCGCCGTGTGTATCATGCATTAAATGCCAAACATTTTGGGGGTGTGTCGGTTCCAATCCCTGGCCTCTAGCCTCGCTTTGAAATCCCAATCGCTTTGAAAATCCCCAGAGCACTAAGTTTAGTACGAGAGGAAAGCCCTTGAAAATGTCCTTCTAATGGTGCTAAACTTGTTAAGATTGAGCAATTATTTGGGGTCAAATTTATCCGTCGAACTTTTGATTTTCTTTGTGCACAAAAATCCCGTAGTGAGGCTTGTTGAGTTCGTTTCGGAGCACAGCTGCCTACTTGTCATTTTCGACATCAAGAACTCTGAAAGCCGCCCTAAAACTTTGAAATTTGTATGCAGGGACATGCCAGGATGATTCAGGTACAAATTCTGTTTCTCTAGCATTTTTAGTTCCAGAATGAATCAAGAGTATAGCTGAAGGTTTTTATAAGTCCGGGCTTTTTTTTCAATGAATATATATTTTTTCTCCAATGTTCACCACGTGCCGTGTGTATCATGCAATAAATGCCCTATATCTTGGGGGTGTGTCGGTTCCACTCACTGACCTCTAGCCTCGCTTTGAAAATCCCCAGAGCACTAAGTTTAGTACGAGAGGAAAGCCCTTGAAAATGTCCTTCTAATGGTGCTAAACTTGTTTAGATTGAGCAATTATTTGGGGTCAAATTTATCCGTCGAACTTTTGATTTTCTTTGTGCACAAAAATCCCGTAGTGAGGCTTGTTGAGTTTGTTTCGGAGCACAGCTACCTACTTGTCATTTTCGACATCAAGAACTCTAAAAGCCGCCCTAAAACTTTTGAAATTTGTATGCAGGGACATGCCAGGATGATTCAGGTACAAATTCTGTTTCTCTACCATTTTTAGTTCCAGAATAAATCAAGAGTATAGCTGAAGGTTTTTATAAGTCCGGGCTTTTTTTCAATGAATATTTATTTTTTCTCCAATGTTCACCACGTGCCGTGTGTATCATGCAATAAATGCCCTAAATCTTGGGGGTGTGTCGGTTCCACTCACTGACCTCTAGCCTCGCTTTGAAAATCCCCAGAGCACTAAGTTTAGTACGAGAGGAAAGCCCTTGAAAATGTCCTTCTAATGGTGCTAAACTTGTTAAGATTGAGCAATTATTTGGGGTCAAATTTATCCGTCGAACTTTTGATTTTCTTTGTGCACAAAAATCCCGTAGTGAGGCTTGTTGAGTTCGTTTCGGAGCACAGCTGCCTACTTGTCATTTTCGGCATCATGAACTCTGAAAGCCGCCCTAAAATTTTGAAATTTGTATGCAGGGACATGCCAGGATGATTCAGGTACAAATTCTGTTTCTCTAGCATTTTTAGTTCCAGAATGAATCAAGAGTATAGCTGAAGGTTTTTATAAGTCCGGGCTTTTTTTTCAATGAATATATATTTTTTCTCCAATGTTCACCACGTGCCGTGTGTATCATGCAATAAATGCCCTATATCTTGGGGGTGTGTCGGTTCCACTCACTGACCTCTAGCCTCGCTATGAAAATCCCCAGAGCACTAAGTTTAGTACGAGAGGAAAGCCCTTGAAATGTCCTTCTAATGGTGCTAAACTTGTTAGATTGAGCAATTATTTGGGGTCAAATTTATCCGTCGAACTTTTGATTTTCTTTGTGCACAAAAATCCCGTAGTGAGGCTTGTTGAGTTCGTTTCGGAGCACAGCTGCCTACTTGTCATTTTCGGCATCATGAACTCTGAAGCCGCCCTAAAATTTTGAAATTTGTATGCAGGGACATGCCAGGATGATTCAGGTACAAATTCTGTTTCTCTAGCATTTTTAGTTCCAGAATGAATCAAGAGTATAGCTGAAGGTTTTTATAAGTCCGGGCTTTTTTTTCAATGAATATATATTTTTTCTCCAATGTTCACCACGTGCCGTGTGTATCATGCAATAAATGCCCTATATCTTGGGGGTGTGTCGGTTCCACTCACTGACCTCTAGCCTCGCTTTGAAAATCCCCAGAGCACTAAGTTTAGTACGAGAGGAAAGCCCTTGAAAATGTCCTTCTAATGGTGCTAAACTTGTTAGATTGAGCAATTATTTGGGGTCAAATTTATCCGTCGAACTTTTGATTTTCTTTGTGCACAAAAATCCCGTAGTGAGGCTTGTTGAGTTCGTTTCGGAGCACAGCTGCCTACTTGTCATTTTCGGCATCATGAACTCTGAAAGCCGCCCTAAAATTTTGAAATTTGTATGCAGGGACATGCCAGGATGATTCAGGTACAAATTCTGTTTCTCTAGCATTTTTAGTTCCAGAATGAATCAAGAGTATAGCTGAAGGTTTTTATAAGTCCGGGCTTTTTTTTCAATGAATATATATTTTTTCTCCAATGTTCACCACGTGCCGTGTGTATGATGCAATAAATGCCCTATATCTTGGGGGTGTGTCGGTTCCACTCACTGACCTCTAGCCTCGCTTTGAAAATCCCCAGAGCACTAAGTTTAGTACGAGAGGAAAGCCCTTGAAAATGTCCTTCTAATGGTGCTAAACTTGTTAAGATTGAGCAATTATTTGGGGTCAAATTTATCCGTCGAACTTTTGATTTTCTTTGTGCACAAAAATCCCGTAGTGAGGCTTGTTGAGTTCGTTTCGGAGCACAGCTGCCTACTTGTCATTTTCGGCATCATGAACTCTGAAAGCCGCCCTAAAATTTTGAAATTTGTATGCAGGGACATGCCAGGATGATTCAGGTACAAATTCTGTTTCTCTAGCATTTTTAGTTCCAGAATGAATCAAGAGTATAGCTGAAGGTTTTTATAAGTCCGGGCTTTTTTTTCAATGAATATATATTTTTTCTCCAATGTTCACCACGTGCCGTGTGTATGATGCAATAAATGCCCTATATCTTGGGGGTGTGTCGGTTCCACTCACTGACCTCTAGCCTCGCTTTGAAAATCCCCAGAGCACTAAGTTTAGTACGAGAGGAAAGCCCTTGAAAATGTCCTTCTAATGGTGCTAAACTTGTTAGATTGAGCAATTATTTGGGGTCAAATTTATCCGTCGAACTTTTGATTTTCTTTGTGCACAAAAATCCCGTAGTGAGGCTTGTTGAGTTCGTTTCGGAGCACAGCTGCCTACTTGTCATTTTCGGCATCATGAACTCTGAAAGCCGCCCTAAAATTTTGAAATTTGTATGCAGGGACATGCCAGGATGATTCAGGTACAAATTCTGTTTCTCTAGCATTTTTAGTTCCAGAATGAATCAAGAGTATAGCTGAAGGTTTTTATAAGTCCGGGCTTTTTTTTCAATGAATATATATTTTTTCTCCAATGTTCACCACGTGCCGTGTGTATCATGCAATAAATGCCCTATATCTTGGGGGTGTGTCGGTTCCACTCACTGACATCTAGCCTCGCTTTGAAAATCCCCAGAGCACTAAGTTTAGTACGAGAGGAAAGCCCTTGAAAATGTCCTTCTAATGGTGCTAAACTTGTTTAGATTGAGCAATTATTTGGGGTCAAATTTATCCGTCGAACTTTTGATTTTCTTTGTGCACAAAAATCCCGTAGTGAGGCTTGTTGAGTTCGTTTCGGAGCACAGCTGCCTACTTGTCATTTTCGGCATCATGAACTCTGAAAGCCGCCCTAAAATTTTGAAATTTGTATGCAGGGACATGCCAGGATGATTCAGGTACAAATTCTGTTTCTCGAGCATTTTTAGTTCCAGAATGAATCAAGAGTATAGCTGAAAGTTTTTATAAGTCCGGGCTTTTTTTTCAATGAATATATATTTGTTCTCCAATGTTCACCACGTGCCGTGTGTATCATGCAATAAATACCCTATATCTTGGGGGTGTGTCGGTTCCACTCACTGACATCTAGCCTCGCTTTGAAAATCCCCAGAGCACTAAGTTTAGTACGAGAGGAAAGCCCTTGAAAATGTCCTTCTAATGGTGCTAAACTTGTTAAGATTGAGCAATGATTTGGGGTCAAATTTATCCGTCGAACTTTTGATTTTCTTTGTGCACAAAAATCCCGTAGTGAGGCTTGTTGAGTTCGTTTCGGAGCACAGCTGCCTACTTGTCATTTTCGGCATCAAGAACTCTGAAAGCCGCCCTAAAACTTTTGAAATTTGTATGCAGGGACATGCCAGGATGATTCAGGTACAAATTCTGTTTCTCTACCATTTTTAGTTCCAGAATAAATCAAGAGTATAGCTGAAGGTTTTTATAAGTCCGGGCTTTTTTTTCAATGAATATATATTTTTTCTCCAATGTTCACCACGTGCCGTGTGTATCATGCAATAAATGCCCTAAATCTTGGGGGTGTGTCGGTTCCACTCACTGACCTCTAGCCTCGCTTTGAAAATCCCCAGAGCACTAAGTTTAGTACGAGAGGAAAGCCCTTGAAAATGTCCTTCTAATGGTGCTAAACTTGTTAGATTGAGCAATGATTTGGGGTCAAATTTATCCGTCGAACTTTTGATTTTCTTTGTGCACAAAAATCCCGTAGTGAGGCTTGTTGAGTTCGTTTCGGAGCACAGCTGCCTACTTGTCATTTTCGGCATCATGAACTCTGAAAGCCGCCCTAAATTTTGAAATTTGTATGCAGGGACATGCCAGGATGATTCAGGTACAAATTCTGTTTCTCTAGCATTTTTAGTTCCAGAATGAATCAAGAGTATAGCTGAAGGTTTTTATAAGTCCGGGCTTTTTTTTCAATGAATATATATTTTTTCTCCAATGTTCACCACGTGCCGTGTGTATCATGCAATAAATGCCCTATATCTTGGGGGTGTGTCGGTTCCACTCACTGACCTCTAGCCTCGCTATGAAAATCCCCAGAGCACTAAGTTTAGTACGAGAGGAAAGCCCTTGAAAATGTCCTTCTAATGGTGCTAAACTTGTTTAGATTGAGCAATGATTTGGGGTCAAATTTATCCGTCGAACTTTTGATTTTCTTTGTGCACAAAAATCCCGTAGTGAGGCTTGTTGAGTTCGTTTCGGAGCACAGCTGCCTACTTGTCATTTTCGGCATCATGAACTCTGAAAGCCGCCCTAAAATTTTGAAATTTGTATGCAGGGACATGCCAGGATGATTCAGGTACAAATTCTGTTTCTCTAGCATTTTAGTTCCAGAATGAATCAAGAGTATAGCTGAAGGTTTTTATAAGTCCGGGCTTTTTTTCAATGAATATATATTTTTTCTCCAATGTTCACCACGTGCCGTGTGTATCATGCAATAAATGCCCTATATCTTGGGGGTGTGTCGGTTCCACTCACTGACCTCTAGCCTCGCTTATGAAAATCCCCAGAGCACTAAGTTTAGTACGAGAGGAAAGCCCTTGAAAATGTCCTTCTAATGGTGCTAAACTTGTTAGATTGAGCAATTATTTGGGTTCAAATTTATCCGTCGAACTTTTGATTTTCTTTGTGCACAAAAATCCCGTAGTGAGGCTTGTTGAGTTCGTTTCGGAGCACAGCTGCCTACTTGTCATTTTCGGCATCATGAACTCTGAAAGCCGCCCTAAAATTTTGAAATTTGTATGCAGGGACATGCCAGGATGATTCAGGTACAAATTCTGTTTCTCTAGCATTTTTAGTTCCAGAATGAATCAAGAGTATAGCTGAAGGTTTTTATAAGTCCGGGCTTTTTTTTCAATGAATATATATTTTTTCTCCAATGTTCACCACGTGCCGTGTGTATGATGCAATAAATGCCCTATATCTTGGGGGTGTGTCGGTTCCACTCACTGACCTCTAGCCTCGCTTTGAAAATCCCCAGAGCACTAAGTTTAGTACGAGAGGAAAGCCCTTGAAAATGTCCTTCTAATGGTGCTAAACTTGTTAAGATTGAGCAATTATTTGGGGTCAAATTTATCCGTCGAACTTTTGATTTTCTTTGTGCACAAAAATCCCGTAGTGAGGCTTGTTGAGTTCGTTTCGGAGCACAGCTGCCTACTTGTCATTTTCGGCATCATGAACTCTGAAAGCCGCCCTAAAATTTTGAAATTTGTATGCAGGGACATGCCAGGATGATTCAGGTACAAATTCTGTTTCTCTAGCATTTTTAGTTCCAGAATGAATCAAGAGTATAGCTGAAGGTTTTTATAAGTCCGGGCTTTTTTTTTCAATGAATATATATTTTTTCTCCAATGTTCACCACGTGCCGTGTGTATGATGCAATAAATGCCCTATATCTTGGGGGTGTGTCGGTTCCACTCACTGACCTCTAGCCTCGCTTTGAAAATCCCCAGAGCACTAAGTTTAGTACGAGAGGAAAGCCCTTGAAAATGTCCTTCTAATGGTGCTAAACTTGTTTAAGATTGAGCAATTATTTGGGGTCAAATTTATCCGTCGAACTTTTGATTTTCTTTGTGCACAAAAATCCCGTAGTGAGGCTTGTTGAGTTCGTTTCGGAGCACAGCTGCCTACTTGTCATTTTCGGCATCATGAACTCTGAAAGCCGCCCTAAAATTTTGAAATTTGTATGCAGGGACATGCCAGGATGATTCAGGTACAAATTCTGTTTCTCTAGCATTTTTAGTTCCAGAATGAATCAAGAGTATAGCTGAAGGTTTTTATAAGTCCGGGCTTTTTTTTCAATGAATATATATTTTTTCTCCAATGTTCACCACGTGCCGTGTGTATCATGCAATAAATGCCCTATATCTTGGGGGTGTGTCGGTTCCACTCACTGACCTCTAGCCTCGCTTTGAAAATCCCCAGAGCACTAAATTAGTACGAGAGGAAAGCCCTTGAAAATGTCCTTCTAATGGTGCTAAACTTGTTTAGATTGAGCAATGATTTGGGGTCAAATTTATCCGTCGAACATTTGATTTTCTTTGTGCACAAAAATCCCGTAGTGAGGCTTGTTGAGTTCGTTTCGGAGCACAGCTGCCTACTTGTCATTTTCGGCATCATGAACTCTGAAAGCCGCCCTAAAATTTTGAAATTTGTATGCAGGGACATGCCAGGATGATTCAGGTACAAATTCTGTTTCTCTACCATTTTTAGTTCCAGAATGAATCAAGAGTATAGCTGAAGGTTTTTATAAGTCCGGGCTTTTTTTTTCAATGAATATATATTTTTTCTCCAATGTTCACCACGTGCCGTGTGTATGATGCAATAAATGCCCTATATCTTGGGGGTGTGTCGGTTCCACTCACTGACCTCTAGCCTCGCTTTGAAAATCCCCAGAGCACTAAGTTTAGTACGAGAGGAAAGCCCTTGAAAATGTCCTTCTAATGGTGCTAAACTTGTTTAGATTGAGCAATTATTTGGGGTCAAATTTATCCGTCGAACTTTTGATTTTCTTTGTGCACAAAAATCCCGTAGTGAGGCTTGTTGAGTTCGTTTCGGAGCACAGCTGCCTACTTGTCATTTTCGGCATCATGAACTCTGAAAGCCGCCCTAAAATTTTGAAATTTGTATGCAGGGACATGCCAGGATGATTCAGGTACAAATTCTGTTTCTCTACCAGTTTTAGTTCCAGAATGAATCAAGAGTATAGCTGAAGGTTTTTATAAGTCCGGGCTTTTTTTTCAATGAATATATATTTTTTCTCCAATGTTCACCACGTGCCGTGTGTATGATGCAATAAATGCCCTATATCTTGGGGGTGTGTCGGTTCCACTCACTGACCTCTAGCCTCGCTTTGAAAATCCCCAGAGCACTAAGTTTAGTACGAGAGGAAAGCCCTTGAAAATGTCCTTCTAATGGTGCTAAACTTGTTAAGATTGAGCAATTATATGGGGTCAAATTTATCCGTCGAACATTTGATTTTCTTTGTGCACAAAAATCCCGTAGTGAGGCTTGTTGAGTTCGTTTCGGAGCACAGCTGCCTACTTGTCATTTTCGGCATCATGAACTCTGAAAGCCGCCCTAAAATTTTGAAATTTGTATGCAGGGACATGCCAGGATGATTCAGGTACAAATTCTGTTTCTCTAGCATTTTTAGTTCCAGAATGAATCAAGAGTATAGCTGAAGGTTTTTATAAGTCCGGGCTTTTTTTTCAATGAATATATATTTTTTCTCCAATGTTCACCACGTGCCGTGTGTATGATGCAATAAATGCCCTATATCTTGGGGTGTGTCGGTTCCACTCACTGACCTCTAGCCTCGCTTTGAAAATCCCCAGAGCACTAAGTTTAGTACGAGAGGAAAGCCCTTGAAAATGTCCTTCTAATGGTGCTAAACTTGTTAAGATTGAGCAA